>NC_072737.1:3828188-3905307 GCF_026930045.1 Uloborus diversus | reverse complement strand
CAAATTTGAAAATTTTCCGGGGGTAAATTCCCGGACACATCTCACTTGTATCTATTTTTTGTACATTGTCCGACTTAAAATTTCGTTATAATGCAAATGTAGTTTCTGAACTGCATGAATTTCATGTTTACATATGTTTTTTCCTTTTGCGCTTGTAGGAAGGGGGGAGGGGGGGTGACACCACAAATTACCGCCCTGTGTGTCACCGATGCTAGGTACGCCACTGATAGAGTTTAATACTCGATTCGGAAACAAAAATGCTGGAAGGTCTGGAACGATCTCATTCTCCAGGAAGGTCTCATTTGACTCAACTTTACTGGGTCCATGTCAGGAGCAATGATTACGATGAGACAATTCAGGATATAAATCGTTTCAGGCAAAGGACTCGGGCCACCAACAACCCCCCCCCCCCCCACAGACTCGCTGGGCAGCGCCGTGTCCAAGGGGAGGGTTTTAGGGGTTAAACCCCTTCCTTGGGGGAAAAAATAAGCAAAATGAAGAAAATGTATATTTGACTTAAATTTACTTTAATGAGAAAGTTTGCGTTCAGCGTTTTTATTTTATTTTAATTTTCTCTCTGAAGTTTTTTGCGATTTACAACTGCTAAAGCCTTACAAACTGATGTAATATTTCGGAAAAAGTATGGCGGACGAACCGCTGAATGATCTACGAATGCAAAGAAAGAATATTGCTTATTGTAAGGAGCTTATAGTGAATTTGGCATATGTTACATCTATGAAGATGCATTAGTGATTGTGCTTGGCTATGTAATTTGCATCTGCAAAGAGCTCTTTCTTGTTTAGTTTATTAAGCATTATTTCAGAACATAACAACCTGATATACATTCTACATTATAAAAGAATTTGTGAAGAGTTTTTAATACTCATTGCAATATACTACATAGTAAACAGATTCAATTAAAAAGAAGCAAGCAAAGTTTGATTAAAGCGAATCTGTGAAACGAAGGAATACTTTGTTAACTTGTACAGCTAGAGGTATCTTTCAAGAATACAGCAGTCCTTACATGTGAATAAACGCCATACTGGGATCTGCAATTTGTCGTAAAACTAAAAGCTGTAAGGGGGTTGAATTCTCCCCCCCCCTACTGGTAAGATTAAAACACCTCCCTTTATGAAAATCTGGACACGGGCCTGTCGCTGGGCATAACGTAGGATTAACCGTCTGGCAGACAAAACTTGAAGGAATTCACTGTTAACAAAGGTCTTAAGAAAGGTCACGGGCAAAGAGTGCCAAGGTGGTGATGTTTCATCGTTGAGACATCACTGCAATCATTCATTTGTTACCTGCTATGTCACACTCAGATGTCGCAACAGGTTGATAATCGTCAGCTGCAACCAGTGGCGCACACAAGGGAGGGGTCCATGGGGTCCGGACCCCTCCCAAAGGTCTTGCTTTTTTTCCCCGATTGATTACGATTATATGTACGAGGCGTATTTTTAAAGTAAGTTCCGTTTTGATATAAAAAAAGAACGAGTACAGATAGAGCAAAGAAATTTATTGCACAAAAATCTACCATCCTTACGCTATTTTTTGACATTGCTCCCGTGATTTTCCAAACATTTGTCATAGCGTGGTACAGGTTTTTGTATACCTATTCATAGAAAATTGCCGCCTGTGTAGTCAGCCATGGGATAACATGTTCTCTGAGCTCATTATTGCTGTTGTGCCACAGACCACCTTATAAAGACTTTAGATGCCGAAACAAATGAAAGATGCTGCGAGCGAGGTGAGGGCAGACCAGAGGATGTTCAAAAACGCCCAGCCAAAGCCCTGTAAGAGTCCTCATGGTTGACTAAACGGGCGGTAACTTTGTACGAATAGGTATGCAAAAACCTGTACCACGCTATGACAAATGCTTGGAAAATCACGGGAGCAATGTCGAAAAATAGCGTAAGGGTGGTAGATTTTTGTGCACTAAATTACTTAGCTCTATCTGTACTCGTTCCTTTTTTATATAAAAACGGAACTTACTTTAAAAACACGCCTCGTATTTTGTACGTAAACTAATTTCAAACAAAGGTAACATTAATTTCAGTTCTAATAAGTGAAAAAAAATCCTCACGATAAAAGTTTTTTTTAAAAATATTGTTCACATTTCTTATAACGAATTGCTCATAACAAGCAGAATGGTGATTATAAATGAATACACTAAAAAACCATGTTTTAGTTTTGTAATTACAGATTACATCAAATGAGATTCTATGAACTTCTATAATCATATGGTGCTTCTGCAGCGATGAATTTGATTTGTTGAATCCATTTTTTAATTATCAGAAAAGTTAATGCGTATATTATTTTGCTTTCTGGTAATTTATTTAAGTATATTTTATTCAATAACACTAATTATTTATTCAATAGTTTATTTTTTACTGTTTCTCGTTCCCGGGAATCGATAAAATCAAGCCAATATATTTGACGGCATATTGGGGTATGATAGGAGAATAAGGCTTTTGATCTTGGACCCTCCCCTTACAAAATTCCTGTGTGCGCCACTGGCAACCATTCATTTGTTACCTGCTATGTCACACTCAGATGTCGCAACAGGTTGATAATCGTCAGCTGCAACGATGAATTACAGCCACGTTCCGGGACCATGAGCCACAGATGGCCAACTGTATATGAACGTCGTGTAAGGCCCCATTTTACTAAAATGTTCTTTTTAAAGTTAAGGGGAGTCAGCACCCTAAATACTTTCAAAAATGTGATTTCTTGATTTTTATATGTTTTGAAACTCCATTTCAATACCTTTTTAATGATACAAATTTCTTGATCGTGCTCATATCAGAAGTAAGTTAAAATAAGCTTTAAAAAAAATTTAAATGCATGTTGATAAGGTATGATTTTCCCCTTTTAAATTGCAATATCTCGAAATGGTATTTTTTAAACTAAATGTTCCTTTTCCTCAGAAACTAAATTGTGTTAGGCTTTGAAATTTTTTCCACCTATTCCATACATCTAATTGCATATACTGAAGTAAAATCTTTCTCATATTTTAAAAATATTTTTTATGAAGCTGATTTCGTGTTACAAAATGGCATTTTTTGAAAAAAATACAGTGATTTACGCATTAGAATTTTTTTAAAAAAAAACTAAGCTTCCTTTCTGTAAAATGCTTCTTCAGTATAGAGAAAACAGTCTACGTAAAGTACAGAAAAAATTTCATAAATGTATCTTAAATAGATTTTCCGAAAAAGGTACATGAACCTGTGCGAATTAACATTGACGGTATAGGGCGCACTGACTCCCCTTAGTGTGCAATCGATAAGGTTTTGTGTTCGTTAATGGAGACTGGGAGACGTTAAATATGTTTTATCATCAAAGTCCTCCAAATTCCCATCTCAAACACAGGAGGCGCTGAACCAAGGGCAAATCGACTCCGGGTCTCACTGTAAAAAAAAAGAAAACAAAAAAAATTAATTTGAATTTTGACGCTTTGAATTCAAATTATGTTTTTCGCAATCACGAGTGTCTGTATGTAGGCATGTGTGTTTGTGTGTGTGGGGGGGGGGTATGTGTATGTGTGTGTAGGCATATGTGTTTGTGTCTGAGTGCAGGCAGGAATGTGTAGTTAGTTGTGTGTATGTGTGTGTATGTATGCGTATGTGTATGTCGGCATATGTGTTTGTGTGTATGTGCAGGCATGAATGTTTGGGTAGTTGTGTGTATGTGTGTGTATGTATGCGTGTGTGTTTGTGTATGTATGTGTTTGTGTGTGTAGGTGTATGTGTGTGTAGGTGTATGTGTGTATAGGTGTATGTGTGTATGTGTTTGTGTGTGTGTGTATGTGCGCGTGTGTGTGTAGTTGTGTATGTATGCGCGCGTGTGTAGGACATGGATGCAACCTGGAGACGGCTTTCGCTATAGGTGCAGCATCGTGAGGAGCCCGCCTGTCCACGGTGATGGTGCAGAGGGTGGCGCTGGGAAAATAAAATGATAGGACATCAAAAACAGTCAAATGAAAGCAATAAGCAATCGTGATTGCTCAAAAAAACCGAAACATTACTGAGTATTTCCGAGTAACGTTTCGGGATTTCATTGATTTTTATCCACCTCCAGGAGAAATCAAGTATCATTGTCATAAATTTTCCTGAATTGCTACAAATCGCACGAATGCAGACTTCTCACTGTGAAAAACATTTTTAGCTCCCAGTTTAAAGATTAACTGAGGGTATTTGTAAAGTGTATCGGCTTCAGTTCGATTGCGGCCCATCCAGGCTGATAAGGGGTCCAAAGGGCACAAATCAGTCTATGGACTACGTAGCTTTGTAAGAATTGCAGGCGAGGAAAATTCTTTATACTTGCAATTTTGTCTGAGCTTTGGCCATCTATGCAATACTGCTTTTGGAACTTCTTTACTAATAATAAAGCTGAATGTCTCTCTGTCCGGAGGATGTCTGGATGTCTGGATGTCTGTAGGATATCTGTAGGATGTCTGTGACGCGCATAGCGCCTAAACCGTTCGGCCGATTTTCATGAAATTTGGCACAAAGTTAGTTTGTAGCATGGGGGTGTGCACCTCGAAGCGATTTTTGGAAAATTCGATTTTGTTCTTTTTCTATTCCAATTTTAAGAACAAAAATATCATAAGATATGGACGAGTAAATTACGAAATTATCGTAACGTGGAACCGTAACATGGGCACAAGCCAATTGGCGAGATACGAAATTATCACAACGTGGAACCGTAACATGGGTACAAGCCAATTGGCGAGAAAATTCACCATACATTATATTATTTGTAAATATACAGGCGAACCAAAAGACCTTTTGATTTTTCTATTACGGGCAAAGCCGTGCGGGTACCACTAGTCCTTAATAAATCAGGAAAAGGTGCCAAGCTATTAATTTATACCTACTTAAGTTTACTCCAAAGGTCGAGAGACACAACTGGCTTTAAAAGGAGAGATTTCTAAGTGTTTCAGGTAGTTTCCAGGATAATTTCAGGAAGTTAACTGATTTTTGGCGGAAAACGTTCCTGGTTTTGTAAGATATGTTCCTGGATGAAATTGGGTACGTCAGCTGCCTATTATTTTTCAGGAACGTTTCTGAATCGTTTTTAAAGTGCTGTATAAAAAATTATATATATATATAAAAAAAGACTTGTTTTTAGAGCCCTATCCAACCGTCTAAGCAATGTGTAGTGGATGATAAGGGTAAACCCTAGACTCAAAGGCGGCGATTGGGGGGGAGGGGGGGGGCAAAAAAATGAAAGAAAAAAAAGAAGTGAAAAAATTTGCTAAGACTGGTTTTTAGAGCATACGAGTGGTAATTGATGAAAATTTAACAGCTTAACTTACAGTTTTCTTAAGATTTTGATAAATTATGTACATAATAACTTTTCTTAAAGAGCTGATGCTCTGGCCAAGAGGGGGTCTGCTATTATTCAACTACCAAATGAGCCAGTCTCATTCAATGCTATAAAGTTATATATAAGGAAAAAATCAAGAGTTTTTTTTTTTTGGCAAGACCTAAAAGCTAGAAGCAACCACAAAGTTTGGTTTATAAACCGTGATTTTGTCCCTTCAGCACCAAGAGCAGAGTCAGTGGCTTTGTTTCGACTTTTAACTGGCCATGACTGTTTACCAAAACATCTTTACCGCTTAAGGGGTCTAAGGACCTTTAATCTTCAGAATTTTCGATTTTCTGGAAAAAACATATGTTATGCATAGTTTAATTCTGAAAAATTTGATACCTTATTTATTACCATACGCCAAAAACTTTTTGAGTTATTGTAAAAATGCGTAAACTTTCCCCGTAGAGATTTATGTTTACAGCAGCTGTTTAAGCCTCTTTTTCTCAGGTGCCGATTTCTTCGGTTTTCTCGTTTTCCTCGCATGATATCTCCGAAAGTTTCTAATATATTTCCGTAAAACTTTTCATGCATGTTTGTCTGATACATCTTGACGATCTGAACCTAAATTTCAACTAAAAAATTAAAGTTAGTATTTAAAAATAAATATTTTTTACATAAAATTTTGGAAATTTTCGATATTAAGTTACCAAATTTCAAAAAAATAAATAAATAATTTTCAAAAAATAAATAAATTTAGGTTCAGGTCATAAATATAAACCAGATTAACATACATTATAAGTTTTACGGACATATATAAAAAACTTTCTGAGATATCTTGCGCGCAAAACGAGAAAACCGAAGAAACCGGCTCCTGAGAAAAAGAGGCTTAAACAGCTACTGTTAACATAAATCTCTATGGGGAAAGTTTACGCATTTTTACAATAACTCGAAAAGTTTTTGGCGTATAGTAATAAATAAGGTATCAAATTGTTCAGAATTAAACTGTGCATAACATATATTTTTTCCAGAAAATCGAAAATTTTGAAGTTTAAAGGTCCTTAGACCCCTTAAGGATTGTGAAGAGTCCCAATTGTCCCCTTTGCAATTCAAACGAAGAAATGGACATTCGTCACCTGCACACTTGCACCCAGCTTTCCAGACGTAGCCTGTGTGACCGTTATTGGGAAGCAAGAGAGCGTATCGGCAGCTAAATATTTCACCCTATTGTTTCTGTATTTTTCCTTGTTCTGTGTATTGTGTTTGTTTTTGCTATTTTGTTCTTTGTAACCTTTTCTTGCTGCCAGCCATTGGAAAAAAAAAAAAAAAACTTTTCTTAAAGAAACACCTAGACGTGAATTAGACTAACATTATTTACCCCAAAGTGTTTTGAGGTGTCACAAACACTGCAAGTAAGGCTTGTTTTAGTTAAACAATTGATTCACTAATTTCTAAACAATGAATACATAAACTAAAAGTGACAGCTTGTGCTAAATAATGTTTCGTAAACAGATATACAAAGCAAAACAAATTAATCATGATCTGAAAGTTTTGACACTTCTACTTTCTTTTATAATTTCTAGTTGTGGTTTCTACATTGAAAAATAAAATAAATAAATTAACAATAAAAAGTGGGAAGGGGAGAGGGACGGTTGCCCCCCCCCTCCTCCCGAATCGCCGCCACCGCCTGGACTTGTTATCAGGCTAAGGACAATCTGACATTTCGGCGGTTGCATGCCAATAGCGTTGCTAGATACCCATTCACGGAGAAGTGTTTCTTACCTGCGAGTGTTTCGAGACCCAGTGACGCAGTACGTTCAGCACCCTCATTGTGGCGGCGGTCGTTATCATGGACTCCCGTTTCTGTTTGGCATTGGGGATCTTGAGATCGGCCCCCACTGCAACACAAAGAAACAAATCAGCAACTCGCAAGAGATTATTATTTTCAGTTGACTATGAAGCAAAAAAAAAAAACTAGTATGTTGTGGCTATTACGAAACTTTCTTCTATATCTTTCTTGTGAATTCTGATCAATCCCTATGCTTGAAGAGAATGCAATATTCCCAGCAAAAAATAAATTAAAAAAAAAAAAAACCTGACGACCGTCCGAATTCCTGAATTCCCACAAAAGCAAAGCAAAGAACGACTTGAAAGTTATTTTAAAAGCCTTGCTTGAATTAATTAGATGTTTTATTTGTTAACAAACATAAAATGGCAACAGTTATTAATTTTAAATCATTGCGAAAACATTTCCGATTATTTCCCAAAAATTAAAGTCACGTGAAATAAGCAGACGACAGTATTACAATTTATCTTTCTTATTGTTGCATTTATAAAGCTATTTTTATTTACACAAAAAAAATCAGCCCCCCATGGAGCGATTGGCGCCAAAATTGAAACAACGCCTATTTACAAATAGATTCACATTTATTCCAAATTTCATCCAGAACGTAGCATTACTTCTTGAGATATGGCACTCACAATGGAAAAAAAGAACGGGCGATTGCGCTACCCCCTTTCTAGCTGTTGACACCAAAATAAAATCAGCGCTTATACCCACTAAGGGCTACTTGCCGATAAATTTTTCTTTCATTCCGTTCATTATTTCTTGAGACACAGCAGTCACAATTGACGACAAAAAACGTTCTATAGCTCAACCCCCGTTTGAGTTATTGACATCAAAATTGAATCAGCACCTGTTCCTGTTAATGGCAACATATGGACCAAATTTTGTTTGATTCCGCCAGTTACTTCCTGAAGAATAGCAAGCACGCGTAACTGAAAAAACGTCCCATTGCTCCACCCCCCTTGGAGGAATTCGCGCCAAAAACCAATGGGCACAAGTTCACATATGTGTACCAAATTTCGTTCGATTTCATGCAGTAGTTTTTGCTGTGGAACGGCCACAAAAAACTGGTCACACACAGACGTGACACACATACATACACACACATACATACATACACACACACACACAGACAGACAGACATTTTCCAAAAATAGTCGAAATGAACTCAGCACACCTCAAAACGTTCGAATCCGTCAAAATTCGAAATTCGAAAATTTGCACGAATCCAATACTTTCTTCTATATATTAGATATAGAAGAAAGTAAAAATCTGTGCGGACGTTTGTCACCATAAGGCTTTTAAACGGCTGGACCGATTTTGATCAAGTTTTTTGCGTGTAATTAAGTTGTGGCAAGCATGGTTTCGAAGCGCGATGGATCGAATCGGAAACGTTTTTGTTAATTAATTAAACATTGGTTGGTTATAGCTCCCAGATGATTAATATTTATTTTAACCTATTGTTGAGCGAGAACTGAAATAAATATGTAACCCGTTGCCAAAGGACAATAAGAAAGCCAGCTCTGCTTTTTGTAATGAAATTTCCTACTGTGACTTGTCAATTGAGAATAGATAAAACGTAGAGGAAGAAAGAAAGAGAGAGAGACCTTAATTTCTTGAAAGCAACGATTTCAGGTCCCGTGATATGCTATTTTAAAGTTAAGTACTGGAAGAAATCGGGTTTCTTTCACCAAGGCTTCACTGGATACGCGTCTTATCAGTGGATAGGAACACGTATCAAGTGAAGCCTTGCTTTCACTAACCAAAAGTACCGTACCTAGCGACATTTGTTTCTCGGCTCACAAATCCATCTGAGTTTTGGCACCAATGTGAAGAATACTTTAAGGATTATCAAACTAATCAATACATTATTAAAGGAAAAGGCGGTGGAATTTAAACAAGAAACAAGTTTTATTTTCGTCCAGATAAATTACAACAGGGTAGTTTTGTACACAAAAGATCAGTGCAGTGGAAGATTTTTATCTTTGGCGGTAAAAACAAATTTGGCAATATAAGAAGATCATTCAAGTACGCAGAGAGCGGGATTTAAAAGTTTTCGTTCAAAAGATCAGACTGCTAATCGGCTGGATTACAGTAACGTGGTGGCTAGGCAACTTTGGCCATAAACAATAGAGTTGCGGGATTATTTGTTTGCATTTTAAAGCTACTGTTAATGTAATTTATTGTATTTTTTGTTTATTTCGGGTTTTGGATTATTTAGGGAACTGTTTTTACCTTTATTATTTTTTCAAATGATATCCCTTCGATTTTTTTATTCTTTTTCATATGGATGGAAGTTGCAGCGGGATTTGCCGTTTGTTTTAGATGGATAGTTAGTTTGTTACACTTAATATCTGTGATGATTTTTATCTTTTGAGTATGGATGAAGGAACAACTCATAAATTTTATAAAGATCTTTCAAGTACACGAGAAAAAATAGTTAATAAAACAGCTGCTCAGTGGGCGTTAGATAAATCAAATTGTAATAAATATACGCATTCTGACACCAAGCAGCTTAAAACATTATCGTTTCACTTATTTTTGTCAACAAAAAGGTTCAAACACTTGATAGTTTATTGAAATTTTTCAACTTTTCGCTTTACAAAGTTTGAACAGAACAACGTCTGTTGGGTCCTCTAGTATATATGTATTTATTTTCGTTATTCATAGGCTAAGCCAACCTATTTTTAACCCCAACACAGCAAGGAAGGGATTCATTAGTTTGACATGTGTATCTGACTGTAGCACCGTTGCTCTAAACAAATAACTTGATTTTCATCAGTCAGTTTTTTTTTTCGAAAGCAAACTTTATCGAGACAGTTCTTAGCTTGGTCTCGTAATTGTATGACTTTGACTACAAAAGATATTAATTAAAAACATGTAGTCCCCCCCCTTTTAGTAATGATATTATGCTCGCATCTTGAAAACATTAGTTCCAAAAGAATAATTTTTCTGTGGAATTTGTTTGGAACTTCCAAGTTTTGTTTAATCTAGCAGATGTAAGTAGAATCTTTATTTTCTTTATTTCACGGGATTGATCAAGATGTCATTGTTGGACAAGGAAAGAAAGCTCAGTGATTTAAAGTTTGCATCTGTTGCCAGTTTCTATTTGTCAACAAATAAAATTACGTATAATTCATTTTCGCATGCAAGAAAGGCTTTCAAAAGAATTTATTTTTCCTCTTGAATTAAAAAAGAAAAAACAATTTAGTGAAAAAAACAACAACTAAATCTAACTTTTTATATGATTTCTATATACTCTATGCATATTTAAGGAAATTACAAAAATAAAATACAACGAACAGAAAAAAAAATTGACATAAATATGACCAATATTCACAGGTGTATTCAAATAAATTATAATTGTCGATGCTGAAAATAAGAAGCAAAGATGTCACCGTACAGGAATAACATTGGTTACAGTAATTATTCAAAAAAAAAAAAAAAAACGAAATCTAACTTTTTATATGATTTCTATATACTCTATGCATATTTAAGGAAATTACAAAAATAAAAAATACAACGAACAGAAAAAAAAAATTTGACAGAAATATGACCAATATTCACAGGTGTATTCAAATAAATTATAATTGTCGATGCTGAAAATAAGAAGCGAAGATGTCACCGTACAGGAATAACATTGATTACAGTAATTATTCAAAAAAAAAAAAAAAAAAAAACTAAATCTAACTTTTTATATGATTTCTATATACTCTATGCATATTTAAGGAAATTACAAAAATAAAAAATACAACGAACAGAAAAAAAAATTGACAGAAATATGACCAATATTCACAGGTGTATTCAAATAAATTATAATTGTCGATGCTGAAAATAAGAAGCGAAGATGTCACCGTACAGGAATAACATTGATTACAGTAATTATTCAAAAAAAAAAAAAAAAAAAAAAAAAAACGAAATCTAACTTTTTATATGATTTCTATATACTCTATGCATATTTAAGGAAATTACAAAAATAGAAAACAACGAACAGAAAAAAAAATTGACATAAATATGACCAATATTCACAGGTGTATTCAAATAAATTATAATTGTCGATGCTGAAAATAAGAAGCGAAGATGTCACCGTACAGGAATAACATTGATTACAGTAATTATTCAAAAAAAAAAAAAAAAAAGCAGTACATACGTATACTTTTTATTGTTATTGAAAAGAAAAGAGAACTTTATCCTATGATACTTAAAAAAATAGCCAATAAAATTTATACGAGAGACGTATTAAGTGATATACGGCTTAATATGAATTTCTTCTACTATGACACATAGTTTCTCTTCTCTCATATTTTTAGTTTCCATTCAATTGGCTGCTTTAGAATTAACCTAAGTATAAAGATAATAAGTTTAACAGCAATTTTAGAGTGGTGTAATGAGGGAATCAAATACTTAATAATACATTTTTAGTGAAAACCAAGCTCATATAAATAATTTTTAGACGTAAAATACATTACATTTTATTTTCAAATGTTGATGAAGTACGAAAATGATTGCAAAAATGTGAAGGTGACAACACAATAAGTCAAAATGTAAAAAATATTAATTGAATCATTGTAGATCCAAAGCGCAATCATCACATAATACCACGTGTTAAGTACAAGAAAAACATTTATCTAAGATGTGAAAATAACTATTTTTGATTCGAAAAATACTAAATTAAAAGATTTTTTTTTCCTTTTCTTAAAAAATTCATTGGTGATTCAAAAAAAAAAAAAAAAACGTGTGCGAAATAACATGGTAGATCAGTGCACAAGGATAAAAAATTGTATAGGAACAGAGGGTTGCAAAGGAATGCTGACGCGCTACATGCACACTAAATCAGAAACTTATGGAGGCAAAACGGGTCACAAATTATACACAAAGACGATTTTACACAACAATTCATCTTTTGTGAAAGGTTTAGAGCAGCTGTTAAAAGTTTCGATCTGTAGAAGCTCTAGTACACGTGTCGCAACAAAGGCGAAACAATCGATGAAAGTTTGTCAAATCGGCTCATCTTTGCGGCAGTGAGTGCTTTGTCATTGCAACGGAAGTATTACAGCTGCAGGCCACATATTCCAACAACCGCTTTAAACCTTTCTTAAAAACTAAAATGTTGTGTAAAATAGCCTTTGTGTAATGATTTTGTGTCCCTTTTTGCATCGATTAGTTTCTGGCTTTGTGTGCATGTAGCGCGTTAGCGTAACGTTTGCAACTACGAGGGTCGATCCAAAAGTAAGGTTCCCACCAATTTTACAATAGACAGCACTGTCTGTTCTCATTGAAATTTACATCGTTGGAAAGAAAAAACGTATCTCTAACCCGTTGAGGAAACGTTTCACCCCTTCTTTGCCTTCGTCGTCGCTCCGGAAACGTTGGCCATCAAAGTGTCCCTTAAACTTAGGAAACAAGTGGTAATCACTAGACTCGAGATCCGGACTGCAATCAAGAACGGAGTGGTCTGTTGACTGTCATGTCCCACTCTGGCGGTGGAATTCTGTGACACTCGATACAGAAGATCGACAATAATGCACAAAAAAAAAAAAAAAAAAAAAAAGATGGCGACTATGTGTAAAAATAGAGAAACGTTTTTTCTTTCTAACGGTGTAAATTTCAATGAGAATAGACAGTGCTGTGAATTTGTAAAACTGAAGTGGGGGGGGGGGGGGGGTGCTTACTTTTGAATCGACACTCGTAGATGTTCCTATGCAATTTTTGATCCTTGGTTGTATGACTGATCTGCCATGTGATTTTGTCCACGTTTTTCTGAAATAGTTTGTAGTTGTACTTATCTTTACTAATAATAAAGCTGAAAGTCTCTCTGTCTGGATATCTCTCTGCCCGGATTTCTGTCTGTTAGGATCTCTGTGACGTGAATAGCACCTAGACCGTTAGGCCGATTTTCATGAAATTCGGCACAAAGTTGGTTTGTAGCATGGGGTTGAGAACATCGAAGTGATTTTTCGAAAATTCAATTGATTCTTCTTTTATTCCAATTTTAAGAATATTTTCCCGAGCAAAATTATCATAAGATGGACGAGTAAATTCCCAAGTTATCATAGAGTGGAACCGTAACATGGGCAAGCCAATTGGCGAGATACGAAATTATCATAACGTGGAACCGTAAGATGGGTACAAGCCAACTGGCGAGAAAATTCACCATACATTATTTTCGAAATTATCATAACGTGGAACCGTAACATGGGCACAAGCCGATTGGCGAGATACGAAATGATCATAACGTGGAACCGTAAGATGGGTACAAGCCAACTGGCGAGAAAATTCACCATGCATTATTTGTAAATATACAGGCGAACCAAAAGGCCTTTTGATTGCGCCTAGACCGTTCGGCCGATTTTCATGAAATTTGGTACAAAGTTAGTTTGTAGCATGGGGGTGTGCACCTCGATGCGATTTTTCGAAAATTCGATTTTGTTCTTTTTCTATACCAATTTTAAGAAAAAAATTTCCAAGCAAATTATCACAACGTGGAATTGTAAATTACGAAAAAATCATAACGTGGGTCCGTAACATGGGAGATCCATTTAACATAGCCAATTGGCGAGAAATTCATCATCCATTATTTGTACATGTACAGGCGAACCAAAAGACCTTTTAATTTTCTACTACGGGCAAAGCCGTGCGGGTGCCACTTAATTCTTTACGTATGGGGAGGGATATATGCAGCTATTTAGAGTGATGACTCACCAGCACTGGGCAGCCTGCTTCCGGCCCTCGATTGCGGCTGTGACACTAGAGGTTCCGGAGGGTTGCTCGACCCCGCAGTCGCCACTGCGAACGCGGCCGCAGCAGATGCGGTGCTCGACCTGAAAACAGGAAAACACCTTGTATACACTCGCAATGGAAAAGACTCTGAAGAAAAGTTCATTTCATTTTTACTAATAATAAAGCTGAAAGTCTCTCTGTCCGGAGGATGTCTGGATGTCTGTCGGATGTCTGTGACGAGCATAGCGCCTAGACCGTTCGGCCGATTTTCAGGAAATTTGGCACAAAGTTAGTATGTAGCAAGGGGGTGTGCACCTCGAAGCGATTTTTAGAAAATTCGATTTTGTTCTTTTTCTATTCCAATTTTAAGCCCAATTTTCACAAAAATTTAATAAAATGGGAAAGATTTTGTTCTGAAAATTAACTTTCTTTTCTTTACTTCTTTATCTTTCTTCTTTTCTTTTCTTCTTCTTTACTAATAATAAAGCTGAAAGTCTCTCTGTCCGGAGGATGTCTGTAGGATGTCTGTGACGCGCATAGCGCCTAGACCGTTCGGCCGATTTTCAGGAAATTTGGCACAAAGTTAGTTTGTAGCATGGGAGTGTGCACCTCGAAGCGATTTTTAGAAAATTCGATGTGGTTCTTTTCCTATTACAATTTTAAGAACAAAAATATTATAAGCTGGACGAGTAATTTACGAAATTATCATAACGTGGAACCCGTACAAGGGCACAAGCCAATTGGCGAGATAAGAAATTATCATAACGTGGAACCGTAACATGGGTACAAGCCAACTGGCGAGATAAGAAATTATCATAACGTGGAACCGTAACATGGGTACAAGCCAATTGGCGAGAAAATTCACTGTACATTTGTAAATATACAGGCGAACCAAAAGACCTTTTAATTTTTCTATTACGGGCAAAGCCGTGCGGGTACCACTAGTCTGAAATATTTATGCCAAAATGCATGCCACGCTTTTGAATGACATCCAATTCGCAATTAGCAGTGCCATTATCCAATGCTGGTAAAAAAAAATTGCATCACCCTCGCATTTTCAAAACAATGGGATTATGGGAGAAGTTTTTGTCGACCGATTAACGATGAATGTATGTGCAATTCTGCAAAACTGATGAAATGAACATTTAACGGCAGGAATCCGATCATTGTTTACGTAGGTCGGGGCTGTTTCCGGGCCTAGGCAAACTGCCGACCCCATGCTCATTTTTCCATTTCCAAACCTGGTTGAGTTTAGAGAAAAAATATTACTCAACCTCATGTCAATTTAAGTCTAATGGCAGGATAAAGGTTTTTAAATTGTTACTTACCAGTTTTGCCCTGTGACACGGAGTAGAATCATCCTGGAAAATGACGTTTCGAACTGAAGTAAAGTGTTTAAGGCTTTCACGGCCGGCGTCAATATGGGGAGATAACATTTCCGGGCTTATTAGCCGTGGTTTAATTGGAGTAGAACTTCCAGACGTTTTGGCTTGCTTTGCTGCAGCCATCATCAGTGTTTTGAGTTTGGTGAGACTGAATCGCATCAGTCTCACCAAACTCAAACCACTGATGATGGCTGCAGCAAAGCAAGCCAAAACGTCTGGAAGTTCTACTCCAATTAGACCACGGCCAATAAGCCCGGAAATGTTATCTCCCCATATGAAGTAAAGTGATCCCGGATAGTAGACTGTTAAAAATTTTCCGGAAAATTTACGGTAATTGTTACTGGAATCCATGTTGCCAGTAACTATTACCGTAAAAATAAAATGTTACTGTAAAATTTTACGGTTTCCTCGGTATACCACAGTTACCAATTGGAGAGCTGTAGGATTGCTTATTTTTCCGGTATAAATTACCGTAAAAATCAGCGATGCGTTAAGTCCGCCATCTTACAGTAACAATTACCAGAAAATCTTCCTGAATTTTTAACAGTGTAGGAAGCAATGTCTCCTCCAAAATGCCAATACACACCTGAGCGTTTACTGTTCCTTGCACAAAGTCCTTGATCAGAAATACATCCCCAAATCATCTGGGATACGGGATACTTGACTGTGTGTTGAATGCAGTCGGGATGATATTCCTCTCCTTTGCGGGCGCGGGTGATGCAATTTTTTTTTTCACCACCACTGTAGTTGTAAATGATTAAAACCTGAACTCGTTCATGAGAAAACCTGTCACATTTCTTACTTGACTAACAGCGACCCTAAGCGGGGAGGATAACTTTAAATTAGGTTAATAATTCATCCTAAGTAGTTTTTTAAATTATTGTTTATTCAATCGCGATAACGGTATAATACTTGGCGAATTTTTTCTTCCACTTTGTGACAATAGATGCAATAAAATTCTTAGTGTTCTTGATGTGAGAAAAGTTTTTGCAATCGAGAACCACAGCCAAGTGATAACTCTGTTTTTGAATGATAATATTTTGCATAAATTTTAATTTACCTCTTCAATTTTTTTACTCATTACCATAGACCCTGGATTGAACAAACCAGTGATGTAGATTTTAGGTGTCTCCATAACTCGGTTTCTAAAATGACTGATTATTCAATTAACAGTCGACAATACGAAGCTGACTATACCAAAATACAATATGTTGCTATTTCTATTCCAACATGCATTGGAAAAAAACCAGCGCTATTTAGGTTTAAAAATACATAGCGCGACAGCGTTCTCGTCGCCGTCGCGGCCGCATATAACCAACCTTTACTTTGCTAGGGATCATGTAAAAATTTGGAGACTGCTGATTGGCTGTCGAGAAAAACCGTAATCGATCTCTTTTATAGCATACTTTACTTAATCTAATTGTTTCCTTTTGAAAAAAGATCGACATTATTCGAAGAAGAAAAATGAAAAACATTCCAACTTGAACTCAGAACTTCTGAAAAATGAAACTTGTTCAAAGGTGTTGGATGGGGAAGAAAAACATGGACGACTCATTTGCGCCAGCTAGCCAATCAGAAGTCCCAAAACTATTGCAAGGTCTCTAGCTGAGTAAAGGTTGTTTATATGCGTCGCGGCCGCTGGCTGTGAAGCCAGTTAAGAGAGGAGAGTGCTAACCGTCTCGTAGAGGCCCTGGACGAGGTGACCACCACTCCGGCTTTACTGCTGTGCTGGGGCGAGTCCGGGTAGAGGATGCTGCTCCGCGGAGTCGAGATGAAAGTCGACTCCGTCTGGATGCTGCTCCGCGGAGTCGTCGACTGGCTCGTGCTCCCCTCCGTGTCGCTGCTGCCCCGCTTGCTGCCCGCTGGAACGAAACAATGAGAATAGTAAAATGTGGGAACAATGCATAATATTCACCCAGGCACACACGAAATATAAATCGTGATACATCGGTGAATGTTGACATTCTCTAATTAAGGCCCGCCCTTCACAGTAAAAAATACATATATTATAATCAAATAATATCATATCGTAAAATAAAGCAAAATTGTTTTCAAACATTTTTCCTTTTTATCGTCTGTTCTGTCCCTTTTTTTGTAATTTCTGCACTTGTTCGCAAAAATCGTCTTTTGAATCGATGTTTCCATTTTTAAATACTATGTGTATATTTACAAAATGTGGTCCTATTTAAGAATTATAAAAACAGAAGTGCTTTAGCGTAAGAAACTAAATATTTGGAAGAAAATGCGAATAAGGGAGGGTGGCCCACAAAGCGGGTAGATTAACGAAGAACAATCGAAAGTTGTAGTTTTTGGATTTTTATTGCAACAATTTCGGTTTTATTTCCTAGCAGGGTTCTTGATCTTCAAAATAAAAAGTGATTTTTGCATTATTTAAAACCCAATATTTATGTATTATCAAACATTACAAACCCACGAAAAACCCGCTTTGCCCTACCAGGGGGCCTAAAGCGGGTAAGCTTAACTAATTGTGATTTAGTACACTTGCCAATCAAATATGAAGTTATAAATGATTAAATTAATTGATCCGCTAACTGACATTGTAAAATAAATATTAAAATGTTATACTTATCCAATTTAAATTGAAATTTTAAGTCAGCACATTTGTTTATAAAACATAAAGAAATAACTGATTAAATTAATAGAGACTAACTATTTGCCATCATAAAAAATAGCTTTTAAAAGTTATACTTATCCTACATAAATTGAAAATCTAAGTCAACACATGAAATTATAAATAAATATATGATTAAATCTTATACCTGCTTAGCCCAAAGACACGTTTTTTATTTCAATAACTAGCAAAAATACCCGGCGTCGCCTGGGTCAGAAATAAATGTAAGAAACAATCGCTACTTCCTTTCGTTTTCTGTTTTAACTTAAAGAACTCAAAACATATCACTTTGACGTGTTTAAAAATCGAGCTTCTTCCTTACCCATTAAAGTAAAATAGCAATAAGTATAAAGAACGAACGAATATTCATTTAGAAACGAAAGCACGAATTGAAGCATATAAAAATTTGAAGAATTTCCAAAATATGAACTAACAAAGACAAAGGTCACTGAAAAAAATCGTGCGCTTTATTTAATTAAATAGTACACACCCAAAAGAAAAAACAAAAGCTCTCTACTATGTTTCTTTAAGGATGCAAAAAGTAGAGTTTCCAAATGTTTAAACGACTTTAAACTCATGTCTGCTCCGGAGAAGCGTTGATTCAAAAATTTTATTATGATTACTTTTATTATTGCTGTTGTTAGGCAACGAATTTTTGTAACAATGGGTTTTATATTCGCAACTTCAAAGCTCGAATACGCTACCTTGCGGTGATTACCAATACTAAAGAAATAGGTAAAACATTCCATTCCACGAGTTTTCTTTGGGGTAAATTTCCGGCTTCAAGCAGTTTGTGGTGTAATGTAATTTCAGAAGAATAAAAAAGAAGGCTTCGCACAAATACGATGAAAAAGTACTGTCATTCACTAAACGTCAAAGCAAGTTATAAGTTATGGCGTTTGTTTGTTTCACCTTTTTTCATCCGCCATTAGACAGAGGCTGCTGCGCCCCCTATAATTTATTGGAGCTGCGAATTTAATTATTTAATGGGGAAATGATATGAAATTTACTGTTTTCCACCATAACTTTTTACAACTAAGTTTTTTAGCGATAAATTACAGCCTAAGTTGCTCCCTCATAATGTATCTATCTATGGTGAAAAAATGGTTAAAATCTGTCCAGTAGTTTTTAAGTTTACACCGGATATCTGGACAGAGATTAGCCCTTTATGTATAAAGATGAGGATGCAATTCCTAAGAAAGCAATGTCATGCTTGCTCCAGAGAGGCCTTGATTCAAAATTTACATTATGATTACTTTTAATATTGCTGTTGTTAAGCAACGAATTTTCGAAACAATGGGTTTAATCTTTAATCATTTGATGTGGAAATTACATGACATTTACTGTTTTCGATCACGACGTTTTTAGACTAAGTTTTTTAGCGATAAATTATAGCCTAAGTTGTTCCCCGATTATGTAGCTATCTATGGTGAAAAAATGGTTAAAATCCTTCCAGTAGTTTTGAAGTTTACCCCGGACATCCGGACAGAGATTAGCCCTTTATGTATAAAGATTATAACCTTAAATTTCAACAAGAAACAAACAAAATGATCATCGTCGTTTGCAGGTAGATGGTGTCGGAATAAAGCAATATTATTGATATTTAAAAGAATAAACAGGTCTTCGACTAACCACAAGTTACATATCTTCAGTTTTTTTTTTCAGATATGTATCGATTTTTTTATTTTCAGCCTGGTTACACCGTACCGCGTCACTGTTGCTTCACTGTGACTGATTGAAACTCGGGGATGTCAGGGTAAACTCGACGTACTCATACATGGCAGCTTGCACACCACGCGGTGGCATTCGAATTCCTACCCGCTTTGAGCGAACTACCCGCTTTGGGCCACCCTCCCCTATTTCTTCAAAATTCTTGATAGGTTTTTTTTCTTTTAATGTTATTAAAATTTAAATAAATATTATTTTAAAAGATTTCCTTAGCTTGAGTTATCTTTATTGATCACTTGAAAGCGAGCTTAGAAATACCTTAATGAGTTTAGAAGCACTTAGGAACATTTATTAAGTCGAACCTGTCTATCTCGAATTTTACGGGAGAGAAGAAAAATTCGAGATATGGAGGTTTCGGGATACAGAGGTTTTGAAAAAAGTTCTTAAAATAAGTAATTGGAGCAATGACTCGAAAGTAAAACTTTGGAAGCAATTTTACTAATCAACAATGTCCCCTTCCTCTCAGTTTCCGAATGAATATAATTGCTAGAAAACTTGCTTCTTGCACATAAAGTTTTAATTCTGGAGGATTATGTGACTGTCAATATTAAGAAAAATGCTTTTTGTCTCCAAATTCCAGTTAATAAAGATCCTTGAGGATCGAACTCAAGAAAGACACTTTAGTCGAAATTCGAGATATACAGGTTTTCAGAAAATTTCATTCGAGACAAACATGGGGGAAAACAATGAATTAGGACTTTATATGCAGGGAAAATAAAAAACTTCGACATAGAGAGGTTTTTGAGATAGGCAGGTTCGAGATAAACAGGTTCGACATTCCATGAAATTTAAATTTGTTATTATATACATATATATATTATTATTATTTTTTTTTTTGCTGCTAACCATTATGGCGATACGGGGGTTTCAATTTTTTTTAAAGTAATTTTCAATGAATTTCTTTGAAATTTTCAGCATATTTACATGATACTAACACTAACTCAAATATAAAATTTCATTGAATTATTTTGAAATTTAATTTTTTTTTTTAAATTCAAATTTAGATTTTATAACGCTTTTGTCATATTACTCCTTGCAAACGAAAATTCATCAGATTTATAAAATACTAGCAAAATATGATACGTAAAACAACCGAAATTAGGACGTTGGAATTACTTTTTCAAAATTTTGTCTTAAAGATAAATAATGAGAAGAAAAGCCGAAAACTAGACGTTTTCGATAAAATATGTTCATATTTCAATAAAATATAGCAAATATACTCCACAAAACTAATCAAACAGAAAAATCTTTCACAACAAAATGTTAACAAACCGCTTAAATATTTGGCATAAAATTTTCAGCAAATTGAAATAATAATTCGTTTGCAAGGAGCAGTTTGAATTTTGTAATTATGTCGAAAATTAGGTTTTGAGGAAATCAACATTTTCTGTTTTATTGCCAATTTCATTATTGAATAAACAAATTAGTTTTAAATACAAATTCACCACAAATAAGGTCATTTAAAATGGTATTAGTATTAAAAATTTAAATATTATATGCTTTTTTTTTACTCATGCATTTTTATGTGCATTTTTTTAGTAAAAAAAAGGGGGCGTGGCTCCTACAAAAAAAGTGTCGCCAGTTTTCCACCGATTCAGTTCTTTTTTCTTTTTAAACGGTTCAGCTAAAGGTCTAATTTTTAGAAATATAATGAATGAAAAAAACGTTTGTTTGATCAATTTTTACTCATCTGAAAGCCCCTTATCGCCTTAAGTCGTATATTTAAAAAAACCACAGGTTAATTGTGAGATGTTTTATTCCTACTTGCTACTGGAAGAAGTTAACATATTGAGAAAAGAACCCACTACCGTTTTCTCTTTCCAAAAAAGAAAAGAAAAACGCTGATGAAAGTAAGAAAATCTCACAATCATTTTGCTTTGAGAAAGTTTGATCGTAAAGTCTTATGTATTTGGTTTTTCGATTGAAATTGAGTACCTTAGATTTTTCTAACTTCTGTTCAGAAATTATGCCCTCTTTAGAAAAAACTAAAATATTTATTGCCACTGGGGGGTTTTGATTAAAAAAAAAAAAACAATGT
The DNA here is from genome assembly GCF_026930045.1 of Uloborus diversus. NCBI lineage: Eukaryota > Metazoa > Arthropoda > Arachnida > Araneae > Uloboridae > Uloborus > Uloborus diversus. The sequence goes on along the minus strand of NC_072737.1, from coordinate 3,883,648 downwards.
ATGAATTTAGACAACAAAAATCAGTTAGAGAACATAAATTCATACATGTTTTGTGCGGATTGAAGTATCTGAGCATAAATCAGTTTGAAGTTACGGGTGTACATGAAAAAGTACAGAGTTTTAAAGTAATTTTTTTTTAAATCTATATATATATATATAAATGAATGTTTGTCTGTATGTCATCCATGAACTCAAAAACTACCCTGCAGATTTGGCCGAAACTTTCACCGTTTGTTATTTTTGGTACTGGGAATGTTTATAGACCTGTTCGAAAAAAATCCGATCGATAGTTCTTTTTTATTCCAATTTAAGTCACAATCCATTGGATAAATACGAATAAAATGATCGGCTGCAGAAATTAATTCGCGTGAAAGATCTCATTCATAAGAAGTTAGCTGTTGCCATTTTTCTTGAGTTTGAACAAATAAATTCTTTCTTTATTGTTTGATGGTTTTTCATGCAACGGGGGGATTTAAAACTTTTTATATTTGATATTTTTAGCGATGGATTGATCTTGCAAACTGCGTGAGTACAAAATTTGAGTCTAGTCACGGCTTCACTTGATACCTGGACCGATTGTTATGAAAATTGTTATATATATGTATTTTTCCACGGAGGAGGTGCATAATATGCTCATTGAAGCCACTCGCCACCAGGTGGCACTGCAGAGTAGCAACTTCTGCCCCGTTCAACCGATTGTCATGAAAATCTGTATAATGATGTATTTTTTTGTTGGCGTAGCAACGCGCGTCGGGTACAGCTAGTACCATCATAAAATTTGACCGACGCTCTGGCCTGCATGTCAGGGGTGTTGTTGGCCACATAAGTGATTGTCCTTTGCGAGAAATGGTTTACATCCTGAATTTTTTAAATGTAAGCAAGATTCTTGATTCCAGAAAGATCCAGAAAAAAAAGCCCCATTGAGTCGAATTAGAAGGCTAAAAAGTAGGCCCTGAACTTCCAACCCTCTTAATGCCAAATCGAGTATCTAATGCTTCTTCTACACCTGGTGTAGAGAAAACAAACTGAAACTATTGTAAATAACATTAGATAAGCTACTGGATTCTCCACAATTAATTGACCAAACCTAACTAAAGGGTGTCCCAAAATTAACGCAAGATTTGATTTTGTTGCCATTTGTGCAAAATAGTGTTGGCATCTCGGAAAAAAAAAAACAATTGATAGCTGAGAGGTTAGGGTTTAAAAAAATGGAGCGTTATACGATACAATAACGCGTTTTCATTATTGAACAATTGTTTCAAAAATAATGAAAGTTGAGGCTGGTCAAGCAGTTACTGTTATTGGCGCTCGGTATCGCAACACGGTAATGCACGGGTGGTTGTGGGCTTGTTGACATAGATTTTTGAATTCAAATAACCCCATAAGAAGAAATTTAATAATGTTAAATCACACGATCTAGGGTGCCAATTCTGATGACCGAAATGAGAGAGTACGCGACCAGGAAATGCCTTATGCAGTCATTGAAATGTTTCACTCTCTCTAGCTGTATGGTACAACAACACCCCATTTTTACTAACCCTAAACTCTCAACTGTCAAATTGTTCTTTTTTCATGGCTGCCAAGAATTTATGGAAAAAATGGTGGCAAATTCAAATCTTGCGTTAATTTTGGGACACCCTTTACAATCGTTAACTCGGCATGATTTTTCAAAATCTACGTAGTTCTTTTGTGGACCCCCTATAGTTGGGTAAAACTATGATTTTCTCAATGATGTTATTTTAAGACTTGACCCTATTATGTGCACTGGTATGCTTTATGTGACTTGGGCTCTGTTCACAGTTATGCTCATTCAGCGAGTGTTCTGATTTGTAAAGTCTGACTGCGAAGAGTAGGCTCTTAGCCCCACCTTGTTTCAGAGGTGTCCATTTTTGTGTAGGAGCCGTACAGAGAGGAAAGTTGAAGAACGGGATTTGCAAATGCGTTATTGGTTCTAGAACTTGAATACGTCACTTTAAAATTTACGAAAAGAGCCAAAGAGGCGTTTTGTGCTGTCAAGTCAAATGTAAGTGGGTGCGTCTTGATTTTACTTCCTTCAGCAGCCATTGGTCAGACACAGCAACGCCTTCCATATTTAATTCGAATGGAAAATTGGCAAGAGTAGGGTTGAAATAACGACTACAAAGCTTGTCATTTTTACTTTTTCGTCAACTTCATGTAGTTTTTGCTGCAAAGTAAACATTTCAGGTCTAAAAATCACATAACGAAAATATACTAGGAGTACTATTTTTCTTTTCATATCGGGAGAATGTTGCAAAACTCGAAAATCTGGCACGCGTACTTTTTTCCTTCTCTACTTATTTTAAGGAATGGATTCCTTTTCTCAAATGATTGGCTAAGGTCATTTGTTCGCAGTCAGACTATACATTGACCTCAAAATTGCCAAAAATGAAACGAAAACCATCACATACTCACCTCCGCGGACTTTCAGGTAATTCATGACGTTTGGCACAGATTGACTAGGATGCATAGGCGCGGACATGACACCTGCCGCCTGCTGTTGCTGTTGCGGTTGCTGCTTCATCTGCCTCTGCAGGATCGCTGCAGCCTGCTGCTGAAGCTCCTGCTGCTGCTTCTCGGACAAGATCCTCGGCTCCACGCCGGCGAAGGGCGGGGTTGGGGGCGTGACGGGCGTGTCCTCGGAGGGCGGAGTCTGGGGCGGGGTCTCGTCTGGCACAGCAATCGGCGCCATCAGCTGCTCCGTTGGTGCAGTGAGGGGCAATTGCTGCGGAGCAGTTTTCCTGTTGAGAAAGCGATGATCGTGTGCGTTAGTCTGGGCAGTAAATAAACACCCAAGTCCAAAGTTGTTTTCAGAAAAGGCAATTCGGTATTCAAAAAAAAAAAAAAAAAAAGTAATCAAACTCTTTACATCCTTTGTATTTACTTTCGAAACTAAACTATCAGTGAAAACTAGCGCAGCAAGAAAATATCCTCTATGTGGGTTTTTCGGTCTTAACCACCGTGATGTGTACCTAGACTACCGTATTGGGATTGGCAACACTAGCTAAAATCAAGATTTCGGTGTGTGTGGGGGGGGGGGGGGGGAGAGGTTGATCCTACAAGCAGCGTATCCAAGAAGGGTGATCCATTAGGCTCAGGTTCCTCCCGAAATGTTCGTTCCTGATGTTGTAATACTTATTCATGTGGACATTATGTTTAGTAACTTAAATTCTTCATTCCATTTAAAAAATTGCAATTTTTTTTTTCTCTTTTAAGTTTTGAAATTTTTAACTAATGTCACCAAGTATAACTTAAAACCGCACTTTTAGGCCTTCAATTTTGAAAATTTTCCGAGGAAGAGCACTGACTCCCTGCTCTACCGTTTTAATGTATAACCCAAAACTGCCTTTTTAAAGTTTTATAGAATGGGTCAGAAAAAGTGTCTCTTAAGTGCAGATATCCCGTATTCTGAAGTACCACTTAAAGAAGGTGCTACTGTATATAGGAAAGTTACCTGCTCGGGCTGGGCTTGGGAGAATCCGAACTTCCAACGCTGCCCACCAGGGTGACGGTGGAGGCGGTGGTGGACAGGTTGGTGGGTGTGGAGGGGTTGCTGGATAGAGTGTCGGCCGAGCGAGAGGGCGCCACCTTCGTGGCTCCAGGGATGGACAGTTTTCCCGGATCGTCCGGCAAAGAGCTCGTCATCTCCAGTGCTGCTTTCTCGGACCTGAAACATTGAGCTCAAGTACACAGTTGGCAGTCAAACAGTGTATATTGTGTGTGTGTGTGTATATATATATATATATATATATATATATATATATATACTCCTGTTTGTGAAAATTGCAACACCACGAAGGACTTACGCGAGTGAGCTGAAAATTGCAGAAAATGTAAAGTAGGGCATGATATGCAAATGAGTAGAATTGCAGACCGGTAGCTTATGCGCATGCTGAGCAGCGCCCTCTGAACGACGGATCGAACCGAATATAAAAAGACGGCTGTAGCGAGGCGTGTATGATTATCGGTGGTTATATGCTAGAGTAAACGTTAACTAAATCTTTACTATGCCTCTTCGACGAAAGAAAGCGAAATTTGAGCAAATTTCGGAGTTTGAACGGGGCAGAATCGTCGACCTTCGTGAAGTTGGATTGTTTTATTGTGCAGTAGCCGCTCTTGTGCAGCACAATCATGCGTGTTTGGATGCAATGGACGGACGAGGGTCGGACAGCTCGGAAATCCGGGAGTGGACCCCGAAATGTGACGTCAACTCGCGATGACAGACACCTGGTGCGTTAGGCATTGACGGACCGCACAGCTTCTTCTAGACAATTGGCAGCACAGTGGTCAACAGCTACGGGTGTTTCATTGTGTGCTTCATCAATTCGGTGACGTCTGCTGCAGCGTGGGCTTTTCGCAGGGATTCCTTTATACAGGATTCCTCTCACGAAAAACCATCGCCACCTGCGGCTACAATGGGCCAATGTGCATAGGAGCTGGCGTGCTGATTGGCAGCAGGTCGTCTTTTCTGACGAATCCCGCTTCAATGTGTGGCACCATGATGGCCGAATTCGTGTCCGGCGCTATGCCGGTGAACGGCACATTCCGGAGTGCATTATCGAACACCACAGTGGTCGAACACCCGGAGTTATGGTCTGGGGTGCCATAGCATATCATGGACGATCACAATTTCTACGAATTGTGGGCAATTTGAACAGTACCCGATACATAAACCAAGTTTTACATATTCCTTTCCTGCAAGGATTGCCAGGGGCTGTATTCCAGCAGGATAATGCCCGTCCACATGTCGCCAGGACTGTCAAATCCTACCTTGATTCGCAGCAGGTACAGCTTCTTCCTTGACCTGCATATTCCCCGGATATGTCACCGATTGAACATGTGTGGGATTTCGTCTCGCTCGAGATCCTCGTCCTGTTGCTTCGACAGACGAACTTTGGTTGCGCATACAAACAATATGAAATACTCTTCCGCAGGCAGATATTCAAACTTAGTTTCACTCCATGCCGAATCGTGTAGCAGCTCTTCTTGTGGCGCTTGGTGGCCACACAAAAATACTAATTTCTATCTCTTTTCATTGTTTGTTTGGTTTGAAAATGTAATCATTTATTTGTACCATTACCACTCAACTGTGTATTAAATTTCAATCAACTATGGTGCTTCCTTCATGGTGTTGCAAATTTCACAAACAGGAGTATATATATGTAGAAAGAGAGACCATACATACATATTACCGTGTGCAAGTAACGGGCAAATTTTTCATTTTTCATTTTTTTTTTCATTTTTGTTATCTACTGTACGTTATCTTTATTAAACTTAAACTGGTTTACGAATGTCAGGGAAAACGGTCATATTTTACTTCACCTATTACTATGTGATTAAAAATTGCATAATTTAGCTTTAACTTTTTACAATTCAGCTATTTCCATTCCGTTAATTTAATAATTTTTAATTTGAAACTGCGTTCAGTTGAGTCATAGTGATTTTAATTTGAGGTTGCCAAAATAAATGCACCTTTAATTGGAAAAAATTCATTATTTTGTGTCTCCTGGATTCTATTCGGTTATTGTTATCAGTCGGTTATTGTTATCAAATTATATTTGTCCCAAAGTGATCACATTAAGCGGCGCCTACTGTACGTAGTACCAAGTAGTATTTGCATTTTAAAAATGGCACGGGTCACTCATTGCTTACGAAAGAAAAAGATTATTTTTTAGCGCTATTTATTCATGACTTTAAACTTTAACCTCTACTCTAGGACCAACCAGTCGAATTTGAGAGAAAAGAAGCTTCACTTTTTCTTACCACTACACTACTACTACACTACTAATATATCCTGAAGATTTCAGGAAAATTGAAGGTGTCAACAACCAGGTCCCCATTCACTTGTCCAGCTTAAAACAAAGACTCATGAGATCTTATACTTATGGTCGGTAACGGGAGGGTCAAATTATTTTTGCGCCAAAAATGTCTTAAACTGCTCTATCGATTGGTACCTATTAAAACTTTTTTTTCATTGTTACACTATTCATGTGGCTAACTCATAGACTAATAATAAGAATAGACCGAGCTATGGCAACCCTTTGCTGCTCATGAACCAAACCATGTGACTAGTGGATATCCTAGCAACAGCGGGCGTTGATCGTAGCAGACGATCAGCGCCCACGAGAAATAAAATAAATAGAATTGATGGAACGCGGAATATTTATGGAGTTTGATTCGTAAATTTGTTATTCTAAATTGTAAATATTTTGTTAATATTGTGAGTTTTTCGTTTAGATAGTATTGTGCATTTTCTTTAGTCAATTTCAATAACTCTCTAAGCAAATAAAGATGCAAGCGCCCAAATAGAATCAGCAAACGGTAAGATTTTCACCTACAATTTCAATTCAAGATTCCGATTAGTACATTTTTGCGTTAACGAAAACGTTTACTCCATTACGTTCACGCCAACGCTGACGTAGCAGTTTCAAATGAAATAAAAGTTACTGAAAACTGCGATCAAAAACTAATTACTAATGTCAAAATAATTCATAACTAAAAGAAAAACAGTTCAATCTCTGCACCTGGAAAAAAATTATAATAAAAACACATTACGTCTTAAAATACATGTCGAGTGCCAAACTATAGATAATGTTGCCATCTAGCAACCATGCTGCCAAAGTTTTCGCCAAGCCTCCCACCAGTCACATGATGTATCCATGAACTCATTTTTTTCAAGTCTGGGAAAGCTCGGTCTACTCTTATTATTAGTCTATGGGCTAACTGGTTAGCATTAGACAGTTTCAAGAACAGCATGTATCCTTCCGCAGTTGAGGTCATCAAAGCATGCAACTCACCTCTTGAGCTCTGGCGACGGCTGCGTGATGGGGATGAAGGGGGGTTCCTCCGGCACGGTGGCGGGCTCGGGGGTGGGGGGAGGTGGCACGGGCAGGGGCTCCGGGCTCGGCGACTTGGGCAGGTGGTCCCGCATCCGGCGCATCGCCTGCTCGCGCATCTGCTCCTCCTCGACTGCAACAAGGAGGGAGCGGGGCATTAGGAGGATGCAACACACCCCACAACCGATACCTCCGAGACACTCAATGCCCGCGCTCAAAAAGTGGAAGTCAAGTGGACTGAGCGGCAGAGCCACGTGACGATATAGCGTTGCTGTGGTGATGAATCATAACTGTTTGTGGGAAACCCATAAATTCATCAGATCAGTTCATGCAAAAGGAGAAACCCCAATTGCGCAACTATGGAAACCCCAATTGCGCAACCACTTGAACTCCCACCAGGCTAACTGAGAATCGGCACTGGCACTCAGAGCAAGATTGTCACTGGAAGAGTGAACGTAGAAATATGTGTATTAAACAGTGATCAACTAAAACCGAGTTATGTAGTGAATATACCACCTCTGACATGACCACCACACTACACAAGTTCAAATACCTATTATACACTACATTACTATTGAATGGGGTGATTTTTTGCCAGTATGGGGAGTCACGTCTCAAATGCGGTGAAACGTGTCACATCCGCTGTCGTGTGACACGCATCACTGCGACGAAGCTGCAGCAATCCACTTCTGACCGATCTCTTCGTGACGTCGTGGAGACGTCACTGCAACAACCAACTTGTGACCGGTCGCTTTTTGACGATGTGGAGATCTCACTGTGAAGTCACTTTGTGAGGTTGCCTCAGATTGACCTGCAATATGTTGGATATTTTCCAGTGACCATTCGCTAGCAGTGGTGGCCTGATCGGACTTGTGACCGGAGGGTTCGGGGCTCGATCCTAGACGGTCGAATATCCACCGTCTTTACTATTAGTGACTGAGGGACGTTAAATATGCTCCTCGTCACAAAATCCTCCAAGTGAAAAGATGCCTCTGGGGGTACTGTATGAGGGATTGCTCGACTTCTGGTTTGATTTAAAAAAAATCAAAGCTGCCTTCAGGGCTCCATCTAACTGGTTCTTCGGGTGAAAAGGGGGAAAAAAACTGACCTTTCGTGAGCGTCATGCGACTCAGAACCCCGTCACAGAAGCTTTTTGCCCCATTCTAAAAATGTGAAAACGATAGACATTTAACGTCAAGGAGGTAACGGTTTAACAAGTCTGGTTATCACACTTCAATTTATAAAACGTCACACTGCTCATAATAAAAAAGCTTTATCAGGAAGAAAATCGGAAAATAAAATACTGCACTAGTGAGGGTTTAGAGAAACTTTTATGAAAAGCTGTTAACACTAATTACACATAACCATGTACACACATATACATACACATGCGTAGAGAATTCTACAGAAATGCAACAACAATTATACATGCATATATATTTACAAATATACAGTAGGGTGGTCCTTAGATGAGGTTTTTAAAAAAAATTGTACATTTTTAATACGGCACCCGGTAGTTTTTATTTATTCAATGAAAAAAGTGTTATTGTTCTTTTTTTTAAAGATTTTTATATTTTCCTGATACAATGGTTGGCAGTCGATAAATAGTTTCACCGAAACTTATCAAGTGTTTGGTATCTCTAATACCTAATCCACAATGTCTTCCAATTATTTTTAGTCTCAGTCGAGTCAAAGGAACACCAGCTGTGAAATTATTTTTCAAATCTTGAACAGTAAACTTGACACTGCTATTCATTCTGATACACCAAATAGAGGATTTGTTAATGTTGTACTCAGATGGATCACTCCCAACGCTTTTACGTGTTGTTCTCAAGAAAATAGCTGCTGAAATTTTGCGCTCTGAGCTTGTGATCATAAAAATTTCCATCTAACTATTAAAGCTGTATTTTTAGTTAACCCCTAGCGTTTCCTTTTGTTACGCTAGTGCTCGCGCTTCGGTCTTTTCCCCGCCGTAGCGATCCGTGAGATAAAAGCAGAAGAAAGGAAGTGCCAGGGAGAAAATGACACCTGACTAGGATGGCGCGCTATTGGTCTAAATGACCAACATATATTTCCAAAAGCTATGCAACCTTGAAATAACGAAGAAAATTCTCAGAACTAAGTGTGTGAGCTGGGGAGAGTATGACCTTCAGCTACACAGATGGGCCCCATTATTGGAATAAGGGGTGGTGGGGTAGAGCACTGACAACGGGCGGGGAATCGACCGAAGCGCGATTTCTCTAGGGTTAAAAGGGAAAATCTAACCAACCTATAATTATTGGCATACATTAAGCATTTATCAGTTTAATGTAAAATTGCATCAGATTTTGGGGGAAACTTAGAATTTTACAACTTTGAAGCTCTGTAGCGACTCATAAAAACCATTTTATTAGTCTGAAATTTAATGGAAATTTTATTTTTAGAGAATAAACCAAAATGACCAAAATGAGGGGGTGCCACATAAAGATTTCAAAAGTTCATATTTAAGGACCACCCTAATCTACAGGGTTTGTCACATTTCCCTCTGGGGTTTGGAAGGCTTATTAAAACAAACATATTACCAGTACAGCAACAACTTTGACTTTAGTACAGAAGGAAACTTTACCCGTTTTGTTTCCAAAAATTTCTATATGTGAATCTTTCATGTCGGGACAGATATCAAGTCTGAAGTTTAATTCTCTCTGTAACAATTCACGATCATTTGTCGTTAATTTTATAGTCTCTAATTTTTATGGAAGTCTCATTTTAGGGCATTAACTAAAATGGGAGGGTGCCACATAAAGATTTCTAAAGTTCATTTTTTAAGGACCACCCTAAACTACAGGGTTTGTCACAATTCCCTCTGGGGTATGAAAGGCTTAGAAAACAAACATATTACCAATACAGCAACAACTTTGACTTTACTGGAAAAGGAATTTCTTCCAGTTTTGTTTCACAAATTTTCTACTTGTGAATCTTTCATGTCGGGACAGATATCAAGTATGAAGTTTAATTTTTTCTGTACTAATTCACGATCATTTGGGGCCATTCATTTATTACGTAAGGATGATTTTGTCAATTTTTGACCCCCCCTCCCCCATGTAAGGATACGTAAGATTTTTCACTCCCCCCCTATTATCCCGTAAGATTCCATTTCGTTTTTCAAAATAATAAAATAACGAATCTTACAACATTGGAATCGTTGTTAAATTCACTATTATTAAATTAAATTTGTTTGTGTAAAGAAATATTTCCCTGAATCTAGACTGAATGTTTTCTCGACATTTCTTTTTATATGATGCGATACTAGTTAAAAATAAAACATGCCATGCATAGGGCGATTCTTTTTTTATATTTTGCACTATTCATTCCTTGTAAAACAAATAAAGCACCGTGTATACGTTTTTGAAGGGAGTGTATGAAAAAAGCGTACAAATGAAAAAACGTATGATAGGTATAGGTTAATGCGTATTAGACTCTACAGGGATAAATTTTTAAAAAGGTATAATTGATAAAAACATATAAAAGAGAAACGTACAAACGGTATTTCACTAATAAAACAGTTCATCCTCAAAAGTGTTTTACCATCCACACGCAAATGAAGTATGATCACTGCCAAATCACTTGACCGCGCGATTTCTGATATAAAATATCGACTTGGAGAAGATTACGTAAGAATGGGGATGACCCCCCCCCCCCCAAACAAGGATATGTAGAGATTTTTCCCACCCCCTTCCCCCACGGGACCCTTCCATAATTAATGAATGGTCCCTTTGTCGTTAATTTTCCAAAAAGATGGGGCACTCGCCCCAGTTTCGTGCAGATCTCTTAGATGCGATGGGATTGAACTATTTTAAGTTTCAGCGGTTTTGGAGCATTGTATTTCGTTGTGTTTCACTGAAATACTGAAAGATACTTTTACTTGCAGCAAGAAAAAAATATGCTTGAATGACAACTTCAGATCGTTGCCTTTTTACTTCAAAAAAAAATCGTTAAAATTCATCATAGTTGGCTTTTTTTTTCTTCTTTTTAATCTCTGAGCAGTACCAAATCAGGTGGTATTTTTGTTTTGAACTGTCTGAATGTTTCTTTCTTACGTCATTGTTTTTGAGGAACAAACATATATATTTTTACTTCCTTTTACAAAAAAGGAAGTATTGTATTCGCCAAAAAAATTTCACCCGAAAATCGGCCTTCATTTCCATTTTGCTCACCCCGAAATGAATGTTGAGTTTTTTTTTCAACCCGACCACAAGTGGATACGTGCCTAGGAACGTACAGACACCAGGAAATATCCCTTTTGACCATCCCCGAGTTAATTACAACGCGTTTTCTCGTGACGTCTGTATGTACGTATGTTTGTATGTATGTCGCATAACTCAAGAACGGAATGTCCTAGAAAGTTGAAATTTAGTACGCAGACTCCAAGTGGGGTCTAGTTGTGCACCTTCCTTTTTGGTTGCATTCGGATGCTCCAAAAGCTTTTGCCCCTTTTATTTGGGGGGGGGGGGGGCATCATTGTTAATTTCGATGTAAACTCAAGTGGTGTAATAATTTGGCGGACACTTGGCAATGCATCGCCAATCCTTTGGTCGCCAAGTTTTGTAGTCAACTTGGCGAAAAATTTGGCAATTTATTTTATTTAATTTATTTATTTGATGTAAATCTGGTTTCTATTCGGCCACTGTTGGTGATATTTAGAGAGTAAACTATTGAATCATATTAAAACTGCCAATAATGGGGAAATGACATTAAATTGGAGTAAAAGGAAGTCATGTGATGCACACACACATCAGCTCCTTTTCCAGTGAATCTACCGTCAATACGAGAGTAAAATTTAAACAACGTTAAGATAACACTACACCCTAGGTGAAATAAATACCTTTGTGCTAAAAAGTAAAATAAGAAATAGCAAAAAGCACAAATTGCATATTACTGCAGACACGTAATTTGGCGTTATAAGTAACGCCTTTTTCAATGCAAAAGAAATGAGCGTATGGATGAAAAGACATTCAACAAAAGACTTTTGTTATTTCCTATTTTAAAATGTTCCCTCTTTTATTTGTAATTAAGGCGTAAGATGGCGCCACTAGTGATGAGCAAACACTTCGACTGAAAAAGATATGCGCAGTAATAGAGCACCGGACTTGATTTATAAAAAGGAGCATCACATTAAATTTTTTAAAAATAAATACATTTTGACAGCAATGTGAAAACAGCATGAAACTGTCCTTAAAGCACTAAATTTCCATTATTTTTAGGAGAGGGCCCCGAATTTTTGCAGCTATTATTCTTGTGCTATTTTCGCTTTTCCGTAATGACTGTGGCGCTAAAATGGCCCCCAGGGACTTTTATTTTTTAAAGAAAGGGGGGGGGGGGGAGGGATTTCACATAGGAATGCGATGCCAAGTGGAAAATAAAAGATTTTTTTCGTTTTTCAAAATGAACATTTTGTAAATTTATTTTCAAACTCACAGTGCATAATACTGCGCAGGAAATGGGGGAAATTTTGTTTAATAAAATAACATGCATTGAAACATTATTATTTATTTTCGGCAAATAAATGTGTATCTTCAAATAAAAGCAGAAAATTATTACTTTGTCCCAGAAAGAGGGTAATGTAATAATTAAAATATTTTCCTAATGAAATATATTCTACCTGATTACTAAAATACTGTTCGTCAAACGAATCAATGAATGAATACACGAATAAATAAATGAAACGGTGACTGTATGAATAAAAAAATAAATAAGTTGAGTAAATTTTCAAATGAATAATGAATATGAAAATAAGTTAACAAATGAATAAGTGTCGTGAGTGAATGAATTAATTAATAAATGCGTAAATTATTTAGTAAATGAATGCATAAATAAGTCACAGAAACTTTATTTTTGACCAAAAATTTTCTACCCGATTATTAAAATATTGTTCTTCGAACGAATCAATGAATAAAAACACGAATAAATAAGTGAAACTATAAGTGTATGAAGAAATAAATAAATCAATTGAGAGAATAAATGAGTGAAATTTGGAAATGAATAATGAATATGAAAATAAGTTAACAAATAAATGAGTGAGTGTCGTGAATAAATGAATAAATAAATGCATAAATTATTCAGTAAATGAATGCAAAAATAAGTTATAGGAACCTTATTTTTGCTCCCCATGCATTTGGCAGTTTATACTAAACAACTAGAATCCAAAGAAGAATCCTAGTACAAGGTGAATAAATGCTGTACTAAATATCAAATGGTCATCTCTGAAATGTTATTATCATTTTATGACAGCGAAAACAGTATTGATATACCATAAACGATATGAGTAATGCGTATCCTATTTTGAAAATGGCTTGCATTTTCATATTTCTTGGACTCTTAGCGAAACAATTGGTCTGATTTTGGTAAAAAATATTGACTTTCTGGTAGATCTGCAAACTGACTAAAATATTTTTCATTCCACTTTGTCTCATATTCCCCTGTAAGGGGAAAAAATTTATAATTATCTTTCTATTTGCCATTTCTCTTTCGAGACGATCCGAAAATCAAACACCTCCGAAGTGGTCAGCAAAAATGAATAAACATAAAAAAATAATAATTTGAATTTTGACATCTTGAATTCAAATTATGTTTTTCGCAATCACGAGTGTGGGGGGTATGTGTGTTTGTGTGTAGGGGGTATGTGTATGTGTGTGTAGGCATGTGTGTTTGTGTCTGCGTGCTGGCATAAGTTTGTGGGTAGTTGTGTGTATGAATGCGTGTGTGGGGGTATGTGTATGTGTGTAGGCATATGTGTTTGTGTGCAGGCATGAATGAGATGAATGAGTGGGTAGTTGTGTGTATGTGTGTGTATGTTTTTGTGTGTGTGTAAGTGTAAGTATCTGTATGTATGCGTGTGTGTATGTGTTTGTGTATGTGTGCGTAGTTGTGTATGTGTGCGTAGTTGTGTATGTATGCGCGTGTGTGTAGGATATGGATGCAACCTGGAGACGGCTTTCGCTAGAGGAGCAGCATCGTGAGGAGCCGATCGACGGTGATGGTGCGGAGGGTGGTGGCGGGAAAATAAAATCATAGGACGCCAAAAACAGTCAAATGAAAGCAATAAGCAATTGTGACTGCTCAAAAAAATATAAATAAATAAATAAACGCAAGAAGGAGTAGTAAGCGAACAATAGCGATTTTTTCCCCTCTAAAAATGGATTCTTAGTAATTTTAAGATATTTACAAATTATTCATTACTGGTGATTCATACAGAAGAATGAGGTTTTATAAGACTATGTATTTAAGAATATTAGACCTACGGCTCTCTGTTGTCGAATGAAAGAGCGAGAACTCTCAATTGGCTACCGCTAGATGTCCCACTCGTTCTGCATTATTTACTCAGTCAAAGTGGTGGTCAAGAGAGAGGTGATTTAGCACTTGATGTCTGACACCAACTCACAGGTCACCAGATCGAACACCACGTGTTGCTTTTGTGGGGATTTGTAAAGGACACTGTGTCTATAACTAGAAAACCGGACAAACTGGAAAATCGGATAGATGTGATATCGTTCAGGCGTCAGGAATAGGGAATATAGAACATCTTTAAAATGATTTAAGTTAAAAAAAAAAAAAAAAACAAGAAGAAAAAAAAAAAAAAAACACTGTTTTTGCTCTTAGGAAAATACAACGTTTGAAACCCCATCATTCTTTTTGAATCATCTTGTATTTACGCTCCTGAATAGCGACTATTCTGTTAATACATGATCGATGGGGATTGATATAAATCATCAGCGTGATTTCTATTAATTAATTAAAAACTTCTAGAATAAAAGAGTCAGAACTGAAAATCAAAAGAATAATTAAGTAATGAATCAGTGTATAACTTTGTAACAAAACTAGCGCAATCCATCAACTTTCAAAAGTTTTTTTCCTAATTTAATACTTCTTTGTCTGTACTATAGTTTATGTAACAAGAATCGGTGTGTCAAGGACAAAAACAACTTTCCCATTCTCGATCCTTTTCCCCTTCTGGTGGTCATGGTTACGGCACTGTAGAACTTTTTCCCACGTCACGAAAATAGTTCAAGTTATATAAGGATTTTATTTTCTGAAATTCCCTAAAGAAAGGGATTTTTTCTGAAATTTACGAAAGTCGGGAGATTTTTAATGAAAATGGATGAAATCCAGGACTCCCTTTCTTGGATTGATTAGTCCTAGATATTGAACAATGGATTGCGCCGGTTTTGTTATTAAACAATTCAAATACTGCAGTTGAATGATGCAAAAATGAATACAGAAACATGAATTAAAAAATTTAAATAACAAAATTTTTTAATTCATGTTTCATTTTAATACATTCAATCTTTCTAAAAATAAATCGCCAAATAGTAAAAAGACACGTAAAACACGCTTCTGAACCTTCAGTACATCTCTATATAATTCTGAGCACACATAGATTGTAACACATATTTTAAAACAACTGAAATGAATAAATAAATTGTAGCCATTAAAATAGACATGGAAAAGAGGAGGACTTTATTTTATCATTTTGGAATCTAGGGGAAACCTGTGCGCCTTAGGATAAGTTTCAGGATGGTAGGACGATGCATTTGCTGGGCCCTCCTTAAATTGGACCATTAAATAATGTGCTGCAGAGTTACAAGAGCACATTTTTTATCATTGCATAGGTATGACTATAGGCCGAAGGATGCAAAAAAGTGATTTTCAATATTTATTTCAATCACAGACACCTGACAGCTATTTTTCACGAACTGCAATTTAAACTTGCGTAAAAATTAATTTAAATTATAAGTATATTTCCTTTCATTTTGATAGTTATCCTGAATTCATTTTGAAGCTCTTTTCCTTGTCCTTCAAATTAAGTCGTCGAAATATTAGGGGCCCTTAGGATGGGCTGCATGGCCCTATTGATAGTTCAGACCTTGCCCCGAGGCAAAGATAAAGATCTCGAATTGTTCTGGCCGCCAGTGGTAATCATAAGCAAATTTATTAGTCGCCCCTTTTCTTCTTTTTTTCTAATCGCAACTTTTTCTGTTAACCAAAAAACGTAACTAAACAATAAGTTAGTTTTAGGTTGCTACTAAAACAAAAGTTATCATTTGAAATATCGGTTTTAAAATCTAATTAATGGCATTAGCGATAACTGTTAACATAGGAAGGGTCGGGGAAAGTGGCTACTAGAGAGTGAATGATACTAAAACTTCGGTGGCCACTTTTATTCATTTTTGTCGGCACGTGGCAAGAGGCGATCTCAAATCTTGTTCTTCAGTCCTAGCTGCGAACACAGGAGTCCCCTACGTAAGTAGTAAGTGAGGCGAGAAAACGGAAGATAAAACGAAAAGACGGAAGAAAGAGCAAGAAGACGGAAGAATGGGCAAGAAGACGGAAGAATGGGCAAGATGACGGAAGAATGGGCAAGAAGACGGAAGAACGGACAAGAAGACGGAAGAATGGACACGAAGACTGATGAAAGGGCAAGAAGACTGAAGAAAGGGCAAGAAGACGGAAGAATGGGCAAGAAGACGGAAGAATGGGCAAGAAGACGGAAGAACAGACAAGAAGACGGAGCATGCAGACAACGGAGAGAGGGAAGAAAGGGCGTGCTTACTCGATCCTAAGTTGTGCTTACATTTTCTGTGGCTGAGCCTCCAGTGTTGCTGGCTGCGCCCAGCCAAGATCTGCTGCGCCTGCTGGATGTGCGCAAGGGGGGAGGAGGGGTCGATGCCACCCCCATCCGTAGAGAGGGTGGAGACGGTGCTGATGCGCCGAGAGTAGTCGTAGTCGGCAACCACGTAGCCCAACTCGCTGGGCACGGGCTCGATCACCTCCTGAGGCCTGCCGGGACAGCAAAGAATTAATATAAATAAAATATAAATTTAAGAAAAAATAATAAATTCATTCATAAAGTATAAATATAAAATATAAAATTACAAATACATCGTAGTAACTGGTGAAATGTACACTTCTAACTTTTTTTGTGTTGTACAGTTACAGTAACAATTAAGGTAAGCGAACACCCTAAATACCTTTTTCTTCAATATTCACCACACCTTTCCAAAACTTTATACGAGTATTAAATATGACATAAAAAACAAGTTTTGAGTACTTATTTATTGAAAATTTTTTCTTTAGGATTCTTTTTTAATAAAAAGCCATATTTTTAGTAAAAAACTACCATTTCCTTGACACTCATAGTGCATTCAGTTTTTCATATTTTTTAAAACTTTTTGTGTCTATCTCTTTGTTAGATAACAAAAAGTGATATGACCATCCAATTTGTAAATAATTAACTAAAAACAGGTTTTATAGGTAAATGTTTGAAAAACTCCCCCCCCCCCCCCCCGAAAAACGTGCTTTTTAACCCTAAGTTTAACTGATCGTTATTTCAAAACCACATATTGCATGTGGATTCACTTTTCACAGATTATATCAATATGTACAATTACCATTTTTGCAAAGTTTATAATCTTTAGAGCTAACACTTTTTTCGCTTGAGCTATTGGCGGCAATAAAACCTTTGAAAAGGTGGTTGTGAGAAAATCGAGAAATAAAAAGTAAATTTCAGTTATAAGCAGCGCATTCGAGTTTAGTAAATTTCTTCAAGTTTTTTACAATAATTCATCGATTTAAAAAGCAATTGCGGATTTATAAAGAAGAACACTAAGGTTATCAAAATTTCTCAAAGTCTCACCATCAATTTTTTTTTGAAAATTAGGGTGTTCGCCTACCTAAAATGTGAATTCTAACCGACAACTATCGTTAAATGTTGTGTGTATAATCAGTCTCGTCATTTTGAATTTTTCAAGGCTGGGGTAAATGATGTACAGGGTCTGTATAATAAGTAATGAGACTCATTTTTTCCTGATGCCATTGTACTTCCCAAGGGCACACAAATCGGTTAGGTCGATGGTGGGGGTTACTGGTGGGACCCACTCCGGTCTGCAGTCGCCTGGGAGTCTTTCTTCGGACAGCATCGTCGCTGTAGTGTACCTATGTTGCTGTCGTCGGTTCCAGCTCCAAATGCAGAGAACATTTGAGCATTGCACGATTAAGTTTTGCGTGGAACTTGGTAAATCGGCCTCACAGACTTAAGAGATGTGTAAGCAAGTGTTCGGAGATAAGTATCTGTCAAAGGCACATGTGTTTCGGTGTTTCAAAGATGGCCGGGAGAGCGTCAAGGATGAATCTCACACACAAACAGGGTGTCCGCCAGAGCCTGATTACCGCAGGGACATGTGGGGCACAGGCCCCTCCTCTTAGATTTCAGGGGGGCCCAAAATCTCCTTAATTTATCATGCTAATTAAAAATAAATAATGATTTCACTCATAATCTAGAGTACAATGATATCATTGATAGTCTTGCAAATGCCAAACAAAGAAAACTAGTATGTTGTGGCCATCACGAAACTTTCTTCTATATTTTTCTTTTTTTTCTGATCCCTCCCCATGCTTGACGAGGAAGCAATATTCCCAACAAAAACAAAATTACACATGCAAAAACTTGACGATCATCCCAATGTCTGAATTATTGCAAAAGCAAAGCAAAGAGCGAAAATTGAAAGTTATTTCAAAAGCCTTGCTTGAATTAATTACAAATATTTTATTTGTTAACAAACATAAGATGGCAACAGTTAAAAATTTTAAATCATTGAGATAATATTTCCGATCATTTCCATACAATTAAAATCACGAGAAATACGCAGACGACAATCTATTACGATTTATCTTTCTTATTGTTGCATTAATAAAGCTATTTTTATTCGAAAAAAAAAACCAACACCTTGGAGCGATTGGTGTCAAAATTGAACCAAAGCCTGTTTACATATGGATTCACATATATTCCAAATTTCAACCAGAACGTAGCATTACTTCTTGAGATAGGGCACTCACAATGGAAAAAAAGAACGGGCGATTGCGCCACCCGCTTTTTAGCTGTTGACACCAAAATAAAATCAGCTTTTATACCCACTAAGGGCTACTTGCCGATAATTTTTTTTTTCATTCCGTTCATTATTTCTTGAGATACAGCAGTCACAATTAACAACAAAAAACGTTCTATAGCTCAACCCCCGTTTGAGTTATTGGCACCAAAATTGAATCAGCTCCTGTTCCTGTTACTGGCAACATATGGACCAAATTTTGTTTGATTCCGCCCGTTACTTCCTGAGGAATAGCAATCACGCGTAACTCAAAAAACGTCCCATTGCTCCACCTCCCTTGGAGGAATTCGCGCCAAAAACCAATGGGCACAAGTTCACATAGGGGCACATATGTGTACCAAATTTCGTTCGATTTCATGCGGTAGTTTTTGCTGTAGAGCGGCCACAAAAAACTGGTCACACACAGACGTGACACACATACACACACATACACACAGATAGACAGACATTTTCCAAAAATAGTCGAAATGGACTCAGCACACCTCAAAACGTTCGAATCCGTCAAAATTCGAAATTCGAAAATTTGCACGAATCCAATACTTTCTTCTATATTTAGATATAGAAGAAAGTAAAAATCTGTTTGTTAATAAAAATTTCCCTTAAAAATCTGATCTTTTTATTAATCTGAAAACCATTCCAAGTTTAGTCTGTATTTACTACTAAAAGTTATATCATAGATAATTTTGGTATTTACGGTTTACTGCAACGGGCAAAGTTTAACCACATTTTATACATTTATCGTTTACTACTATATCTCTTTTACGTTTTAAATGTATATATTATATCGTGATATGAGGTACCACCAAATTTAGTATGGTTGTGTAAAAACGCAAGTATTGAAATATTTTATTGCTTCAACATACAAAAAAGCGGGAATGGGAGGGAGGGGGGGGGGAGCACAAAATGAGATTCGTGCCCAGCGTCTTCAAAAATCTTAGTCGGGCCCTAGGAGGGCCCTGAAATAGAAATGTGCCCCATGTCCAATGTCAGGATGATCGGGCTCTGGTGTCCGCCAATCATCAGAATGAACGCAAATGTGGATCGTGTGCATGTTGTGCTGAATTCGGACCGCCGCACAGTGGGGCGAAAACGCCAAAAAGCGCTTAAAAGTGTTTTTAAACCTCTCTCGCTTGTTTGCTTACTCAGGCATGTTATAATGGATTTTTCTCGATTTGTTTGGGCTCTAAGTCCAAAGTTCGCAGGTTTACGTAGCTAATTCCTTTTCAGGGTATTTCTACAGACCATTGATGACTAATTAATATTAATTTCTAAGAGGACATAAGAGGACATTTTTTTGTAGAGCGTTTTGAAATAAATAACTTTGAATTCCCCAGTTTTCGGTGCTGATCAAAACCAATTATCTGCTTGAATATTCTATTATTCTTTCTTTTTGTTCTTTTACTATCGTCGGACACGACAGAAATTAAATATACCCGCCATTAATAAGAAAAAAATATATAGATTGCTTCAAAGCAATTTGTTTAAATCTCCTTGATTCATGGTTCTTCACCTTCTAAAGGCTATCTTTAGCTTTGTAGTGGACGGAGGGCTCTGAAATTCCAGTTCTGATTGCCTAAGATATAGGCCTGTGCATATATATTAATCCGCAATTGGTTGAATATAGAAACCCCCCCCCCCCCTTTTAAGCGGTTTTTGTCTTTTCCGCCCCACTGTGCGCCGGTTAAGTGTGAGAATGATTGCAGATGAAGTTGGACGATAGAATGACAGTTCACAGCATCCATCGCTGAAAACTTGAGAAACGCTGGAAACACCTGATTCATCCTCCAAGAATCCTGTACCAATTAATGTCATCTCTACGCTGCCCCAGCCCGCCAACAGCCACTATTTAGCCCCAGCAGCCTTCTTTCTATTCCCAAAGATGGAAACATCACTAAAAGAACATCACCATGGAACTCTGGATGCCGTGTAAGTGCTAGTACAAGACTTTTAAAGGACATTCTGGAAGCAAGCTACAAAGCAGCCTTCCAAGCTCTCAAGACTCGCTGGGATAAGTGTGTGCAAGGCCAAGGGTCTTGTTTTGAAGAATTTTAGGTGTGGTGAAGCGAAACTTATTCCGAGTCACTACTGACTACAACTGTATTTATGTCGAGGACTGCATACTAAGTGCCTTGCCTCCATTATTTTATATACCGATAGATGGCAGCACCATCACCGGATCGAACAGTTAATGAGAATTTAGAACTAGTCCAAGAGCTAATAGCTACCTGGTGCTAGCACCCCCAGAGGTATCGTTTCACTTGGAGGACATTGAGACCACGAGCATATTTAACGTCGCCCAGTCCCCTTTAATGACGACGGTGGGTCTTCGACCAGCGGGGATCGAACCCGAGACCCTCCGGCCCCGAGTCCAATGCCTTACCGATCAGGCTACCACGGCCGAAGCGAAACTTGTGGTTTCTTTTTATTGAATGATTTGATTCGCTTTCCTTTTATTTTTTGTATTACGTCATTTTTAAGCCACTCCCCCTTGAAGTCAGTTGTATATTTGCTTTGGAAGTGAGTAGATCGCCTATGTTCGTTGAGGCGTATGCCTAATCCTTTTGTTTTGATATGTTTCGATAGTAATTAGCTTTACACTTCATTAATAAACTTATTCTAATTTTAAATGGCTTGACTTCATTGCCCATTTGAACCACATTCGTTTTCATGGTGCATCGGCCGGGAATCGAACCCGGGCCGCCCGCGTGGCAGGCGAGCATTCTACCACTGAACCACCGATGCTGGGGTCAGTATCTTGCTTCGAATCAATAAGACCTGAAGTCAGTTCCCTCCACACATGAATTAGTCGCAGTTGCAGAAGAGAAATCGAAACCGAATAGTAAGTGCATTTTTTGTAATTCGTTTCATGATTCGTCATTTTGTCATGCTTTAAGCATTGAGGAAAAAAGGGATATTTTGAAGGATCAAAGTAGGTGTTATCTTTGTTTAGGGCTAAAACATAAAATCAAAGACTGTAGATTTGCAAAGTCAGTTTGTACAATTTGCAAAGGGAAACACAATGAAAATATTTGCTATAAATTTAACGATTTGGCTAAAGATAAACCTAATGAAGAATCTTTTGTGGACGATGGAACGGATAATGTAATTTCTGCTGTATCGCATTTGGGAAATAAAAATAGGACTCTTTTGCATTTTAATTTATTAGCTATGTTTTGCGTGGTAAAGCTACGCATCGAACCACAGTCCAGTAAAACACGCGTGCCACAGTTCGAATCTAAGTTTCCATTTTTTGCTAAGTGGGTATTGATATCTGCGGTAAATTCTCAGAACACAGCTCAGTCTGATTACGTTCTATACAGACCCTGTATACAAATGCAATTTTATTGGAAAACAACAAAAACTGTACTCACTTATGTGTAAAAACATTAAATGTTTAAAAGACAGGGGGGACAATTGACACCCCTTGACCCGCAGTAACAGGATTTTGTATAATGCAACATTTCGATAACTTTGATGTGCCATAACTCAAGAACCAGTTGAGTCTCAATCTTCAAGTTTTTATCCTCTGTACACGCGCAAATAAGTGTTATTTGTATTAACTTTAAAAAAATTTCATTCGCTTTTGAGACATTTTACTCAAAATATTGACAAATCCTTTTCGTAGGTTCTTTCCCTTAAATGACAGTGACATCTATAGGCATATTTTTCAAATATTTTTTTTCCTTCTCAGCACAAGTTCATTGTTCTGGTTAAAAATCAATACGTTTTCACCAGCAGTTTATAAATGCAGCGTTTTGAAATCGTTACTTCAATAATAATCACCCTGTATAGTTATGAACACTGCACTAGATATTTAATTTTGCACTTGGCTTTGAATGCCATCGGCAAAATCAAATCCCGAATGCAGATTAGCATCGAAGAGAGCCTAGGTGCCTCCATCTGGTGTGAAACTAAGGTATCAATCATCTTTGTCATTAATATCTGCTCTTTAATGATGGCACAAGACTGGATACCATATCAAGAGATTGCACAAAGCATGGCCCCACTAAATTTTCGCTTATGCTTACGGGCCTTGACAATTTTTGACTTTCTGTGTTAAACCGATGCAGCTCATGCATCCACCAATTAATGTCAATGTTTAAAGTTTGTTTATATTTGATTGAACGTCGCCCATTTTCACCGCTAGAGGTGCCACAGGGAACCCCTGCATCCACCAATCAATGGCAAATTAATGGAAACAGGGGTGTCCTGTAGCGCCCTCTTTGTTGTCATAATCAAATCCTGAATGCAGATTAGCATCGAAGAGAGCCTAGGTGCCTCCATCTGGTGTGAAACTAAGGTATCAATCATCTTTGTCATTAATATCTGCTCTTTAATGATGGCACAAGACTGGATACCATATCAAGAGATTGAACAAAGCATGGCCCCACTAAATTTTCGCTTATGCTTACGGGCCTTGACAATTTTTGACGTTCTGTGTTAAACCGATGCAGCTCATGCATCCACCAATTAATGTCAATGTTTAAAGTTTGTTTATTTTTGATTGAACGTCGCCCATTTTCACCGCTAGAGGTGCCACAGGGAACCCCTGCATCCACCAATCAATGGCAAATTAATGGAAACAGGGGTGTCCTGTAGCGCCCTCTTTGTTGTCATAGGTTTCAGTGATTGTCACGGCCTCACAGTGTTTCTATTAATACAAGTTTGGTGGACAAAAGTCAAGTTCAGGATTCACCATTTCACCACACAAAATTAAAGTGTTCCTAAATTCACATGATTTAATTGTTCAAGATGGATAGTATTTATAGTAGTAAGTGCTTTTTTTTCCTAATTTAATTACTCTATGTGATAATTGAACAATATTAAATTTTTTTTAAAGGTAAACGAAGGAGTTTTTGCTCGTTTAAAACCTTTCAAGTAATGGTAATGATATAATTCTTTTGTACCCGAGCTAAATTTTCTGTATATAATAGCTGCACTTTTTTCCTTTATTAATAAGGTGTATTATACATAAAAAGTAGTCGAAAACTTTGTACTGCATAGTGAATAAAATATGACAACGTGTATAAGTACAAATTGAGAATAAAAAAGGTTAAAAAACCAGCAAACAGCTGTTTCGGCACTCTAAAATACAAGTGCCATCATCAGTGCATTAAAAACGAAGACAGGTTCACCCGACTGAAACACAGTCGAGGCGAACAATGGAATGAGAGACGAGTTGTAAAAGATATGAGAGCAGTACCGGAAACAATGACGTCAAGGTTACGTCAAAACTCCAAAGGACAGTTGCACTCAAGAGAAAAACGTCATTGTTCGCCTCGACTGTGTTTCAGTCGGGTGAACCTGTCTTCGTTTTTAATGCACTGATGATGGCACTTGTATTTTAGAGTGCCGAAACAGCTGTTTGCTGGTTTTTTAACCTTTTTTATTCTCAATTTGTACTTATACACGTTGTCATATTTTATTCAAGGCGTATTATAGTTAGCATACTCGAGTACAACATATTTTTCTTTTCTCTAGAGTACTTTCTATCGAGTAGGGATTTCTTGGAAGAAGGATTGAAGCATCCAAAGCTTTGGGTTAAAAAAAAAAAAAAATGTGCTGACTAAAATACGTCTTATTAATCATGGGAAAGCTGCAGCTACTATATACTAAAAATTTAGCTCGGGTACAAATGAGTACATGTCATTCCCATCACTTAAAAGTTTTGAAACAAACAAAAAATCCTTCGTTCATCTTTAAAAAATTTTTTTAACATTGTTTAACTAACAGATAGATTAACTAAATTAGGGGGAAAAAAAGCACTTACTAGTATTAATAATATCCATCTTGAACCATAAAATCATATGAAATTAGGAACACTTTAATTTTGTGTGATGAAATGATGCCTGGAACTCAACTGATTTATTCTATTACAAACGGATACGGACCTTTGAACTTTATTACTCACATGACGGAAGACTAAGTATCATGTTTTGGTTTATTGTTTGCATTATCCCAACACCAAAGTTTGGACAGTTTTACAGATAGGTACCTTTGAACTTTATTCCTCACGTGACGGAAGACTAAGTATCATGTTTTGGTTTATTGTTTGCATTATCCCAACACCAAAGTTTGGACAATTTTACAGATAAGTACCTTTGAACTTTATTACTCACGTGACGGAAGACTAAGTATCATGTTTTGGTTTATTGTTTGCATTATCCCAACACCAAAGTTTGGACAATTTTACAGATAAGTACCTTTGAACTTTATTACTCACGTGACGGAAGACTAAGTATCATGTTTTGGTTTATTGTTTGCATTATCCCAACACCAAAGTTTAGAATTATGAATATGACTTTTGTCCACCTAGCTTTTACTAATCGAAACACTGTGGGCCTATAAGAATTAAACGGGCCCAAACACAAAGTCAGCAAAAGCTTAAGGGGGTCCGAGACACAAAAATCGTCAAATTTTGCATTTTTTTTTTTTTTTTATCATTTGAAAAAATACTCCGTTTTCATCTGCTTAAAAGGACGTTTGAACCTTGTTTCTATCTTAATTAGAGCGAAAGATATAATTATTTTTGTTGCATGCACCTAACTAATGTGTATTTAACTTTAAAACTTTAAACGCGTTTTTCTCCATGATGCAATTTTTCCCGATTTCTTGCATTCAAACTCTTATAAGTCAGGAACCGATAGAGATAAAGTAATGAAATTTAGAGCATATCTTTTTCAAACAGTTTACTTTGATTTTTATTCGGCAACTTTGAAAAAAAAAAAAAACGTTTACTACAAAAAATATGATTTTTTTTAAAAAAAAAGGTATTTTCGAATTTTTCGAAATTTTTCTTCAAAAATTTTTTTTTTATTAAATCAATATTTTTAAAATCTCCGAATAAAAATTAAAACTTAGATATTTGTGCATAATTTTTTGAAAAAAAATTAAAATTAACCAAGAATATTTTAAGTTATAACAATTATAGCAACCCCATTAAAAAAAAATTAAATTTAAATAAAAATTTTTTTTTTCAGTATTTATGTTATGATTTTGTTTATTCAATAGATCTTGAATCAGCGCAAAAAAAATCAAAACTCTAAAGCATTTAATAAAATTTTTTTCAAAATGTGTCCTGAACCCCCTTAAATAGCCTAACGCAGACCCATTAGAAGGAAAGGAAAAAAAAAATAATTTGAATTTTGACATCTTGAATTCAAATTATGTTTTTCGCAATCACGAGTGTGTGTATGTAGGCGTGTGTGTTTGTGTGTGGGGGGTATGTGTGTTTGTACGTAGGGGTATGTGTATGTGTGTGTAGGCATGTGTGTGTGCTGGCATAAGTGTGTGGGTAGTTGTGTATATGAATGCGTGTGTGTGGGGGGGATGTGTATGTAGGCATATGTGTTTGTGTCTCTGTGCAGGCATGAATGTGTGGGTAGTTGTGTGTATGTGTATGTGTTTGTGTGTGTAGGTGTGTGTGTATGTGTGTGTGCGTGTGTGTGTAGGCATGTGTGTGTGCTGGCATAAGTGTGTGGGTAGTTGTGCATATGAATGTGTGTGGGGGGGGTATGTGTATGTGTATGTAGGCATATGTGTTTGTGTCTCTGTGCAGGCATGAATGTGTGGGTAGTTGTGTGTATGTGTATGTGTTTGTGTGTGTAGGTGTGTGTGTATGTGTGTGTGTTTGTGCGTGTGGTTGTGTATGTATGCGCGTGTGTGTAGGACATGGATGCAACCTGGAGACGGCTTTCGCTATAGGAGCAGCATCGTGAGGACCCGGTCGACGGTGATGCTGCGGAGGGTGGCGGTGGGAAAATAAAATCATAGGAACATCAAAACAGTCAAATGAAAGCAATAAGCAATCGTGATTGCTCAAAAAAAAAATGTACACCTATAAATTCGGATAAATATAAAGAAATGAAAAGAATTCTTGGAGTCACCCTGAGTCTGGGGGCGGCGTCTGCCCCTCGGGTGCGTAGTGAACTCGCTTGAGTGCCTCGAGGACCGTGACTCCGTCCGTAAACACCCGATATGTGAGCAGGAACGTGTTCAGGAAGTCGATACTCAGGAACCGCAGGTCGGTCAGCCGCTCGAAGAGTCGCTCCGGGCTCGCGTACCGGATCTGAAACGAAACGGATTGACTCGTTTACGAAATTTAGCAAAGAGATTAATTTAGAACGGAGATGAACATTTTTTATTACATTTATTACGACAATTTAGTACAGGTTATAAATTGTAGTAATAAAATTTTCTGACCCTTTCTCATGAAGGATACATCCTTCAAGAACACTTATAACTTTGATAGGTTTATCATAATTTCTTATAACATACAATTTACTTAAGTATCATATTCATTAATGTTTCCAAAACTATTCCTTTTGGAAATAGTTCCATGTTTAAGTACATTATCAAAATACCACAATTTAGAAGCAATATAACACAATATAGATCAATATAGAACAGCACACTATGGAAGGTAACACAGTATAGACAAATATAGAACCAATATTGCACAATATTGTCATGTGCTATATTGTTTTTGTGCAAAATTGCAGCAGACATAGCCAAAAAACTGTTTTCTCTTGTTAATGAAGCAAAATTGTAACTTTTTGTGTGTATACGGGGTTTCTTTTAATTATTACTTTAAGTAAGTATTTTAAGTACTAAAACTTCTCATTGATTCTCTTGTTCAGGTTTATATGAGCATTTAAGACTGATAATCGAAGCAATTGGTGGGTATGGATGTGTCTGTGGGTGTCATATGGTTCGCTTACACAGCCAAGCTGGTGCTGCTTTATGAGTCCTTTGATGCATAGTGACTGTCTGACAGGTGACGCCAACTAGGACTACATATGAAAAATAAACGAACGTGGTTCTAAAGTGAGAGTTACTTCAAACCTTTAACCCTTGCATTTGATACCTTGGGAAGACCTACTCATTGAAATACATGTTTCCTACGAAGTAGTTTTCCGACAGGACAGATTGTTTATTGCCCTAAATTTCCTACTTAAATTTTGCTCTACCTTATTCCTGTAGTGATGAACTTAACCACTTAATAAAATCGTTGCGATATTGAACAATATCGTTATGCCCCTGAACAGTATATCTCCAACGTTGAGCAATATCGCTACGACACAGCACAATATCGTTGCTTATGCATATAAAAACATATAACTCTTCCATTCTGTCATACGCAACAACATCATTCGAAAAGCTGTAAGTTACCACCCTCGAGTCAGGGCTATGGCAGAACCACAAGCACGTACCAACAGCCAGGTCACGATGTAGAGAGACTGCAGTTTATTTCTATGGATTTGTCAGTTTGGAACATCGATAACCGATCTGGAGGCAAGGGTCTTTTTATTGAAACCTTCAAACTGATTGTTAAAATAAATTTAACCACACTAACCTGAGTTCGAAGCCAGGGTGCGGCTCAACTCGTAAAATGAAGTTAAAGGCTTAGTTAATAAGCTATTGATAATGGCAAACTAATGTCACCACAAGCAGGGACAAAATTGCAGTTTTTGGATTTCGTGGCCGACTGTTGGTATATACCATAGAATAATAATGAGAGTAGACCGAGCTTTCCCAGACTTGCTGATGAAAAAATTGGTTCATGGATACATCATGTGACTGGTGGGAGGCTTGGCGAAAACTTTGGCAGCATGATTGCTAGATGGCAAAATTATCTATAGTTTGGCACTCGACATAAGTTTAAGACGTAATGTGTTTTCATTATAATGTTTTTCCAGGTGCAGAGATTGAATTGTTTTTCTTTTAATTATGCATTATTTTGACATTAGTAATTAGTTTTTGATCACAGTTTTCAGTAACTTTTATTTCATTTGGAACTGCTACGTCAGCGTTGGCGCGAACGTAATGGCGTAAACGTTTTGCGTTAACGCAACATTGTCCTAATCGGTATCTTAAATTGAAATTGCAGGTAAAAATCTTACCGTTTGGCGATTCTTTTTGGACGCTTGCATCTTTAATTGCTTAGAGAGTTATTGAAATTGACTAAAGAAAATGCACAATACTATCTAAACGAAAAACTCACTATATTAACAAAATATTTACAACTTAGATGAACAAATTTGCAAATCTGACTCCATAAAAGATCAATCTTCCGTGTTCCATCAATTCTATTTATTTTATTTCTCGCGGGCGTTGATCGTCTGCTACGATCAACGCCCGCTGTTGCTAGGATATCCACCAGTCACATGGTTTGGTTTATGAGCAGCAAAAGGGTTGCCATAGCTCGGTCTATTCTTATTATTAGTCTATGGTATAAACTTGTAGTTCTGCCTTAGTCTTGGCTTGAGGGATGTAACTTACAGCTGATTGCCAAAGCTATCATTTCGAGTTGAGCCAAACGATTGCTTGCGGATTTTCGGTGGTGTGCTGAATTAATTTTTTCAACCAGATTGAAGAAAATCTCTGTTTCAATGAGAGGACATCTGTCTTTAGCTCTGTCACCGACATCTCCAGGCTAATGAGTCCATGACGAGGACGAAACTGCGGTCTCTGGATATCGAGCTCGAAAATCATTCGATATTGGAAAGTGTGGCCAAGGAACGGCTCGAAACATAAAACCAAAAGTGAGAGTAAGAAAAAGTATCCTTACTTGTGGCAATTTGCAGGAATTGAGAGTTCGACTGAAACGAATGTCTACATCATCCTTGAACAATCTTGGATCATTCCTGCAAAAAAGAAAATATGATTATTCATCTCACACTGTTCAACACTGCAAATGTATTATTACCAGATTTATACAATAGAGGGGGTTACATCGACACCGAAGAAACGGTAAGATTCCTCTCTTGGGGGTTATCCACAAATGGTGTTTCTCCTTGAAGGAGGAGGAGGGTTCGTTACGCTGGGCAGTTGGTGACAAAGGGGAAATTAGGGCACCAAAAAGTGTGACCTTATTCATTTTGGCAGGACCCGATCAAGCCAAACTGGTGCCCAGGTCCTGAGTAGAATTTGGTGCCCCCCCCCCCATGAGAAAATCCGCACAATTTTAAAGTCAATGTTTCATACTAGAAACTACATTTTAAAGGAACATTACTACATTTAAAAAAGGAAACCTGGGATTTGAATACCAAACACTTGATAGTCACCAAACTAATCACAGTTAAAATTGCCTCTTAAGGCGAAAAAGAGTTGAAAAACAGTTTAAAACTGCAAAAAAAAAAAAAAAAAAAAAAAAATTGAAATTTGTCATCTTGTATTCAAATTATGTTTTTCGCAATCACGAGTGTGTGTGTATGTGTAAGCGTGTGTGTTTGTGTGTGCAGGCATGAGTGTGTGGGTAGTTGCGTGTATGTGTGTAGGTGTGTGTGGGGGGTATGTGTATGTGTTTGTGCCTGTGTGCAGGCATGAGTGTGTGGGTAGTCGTGTGTATGCGAGTGTGTAGGTGTGTGTGTGTGAATGTGTTTGTGTATGTGTGTAGGTGTATGTATGTGTGTGTAGGCGTATATATGTATATGTGTGTAGGTGCGTGTATGTATGCGGGTAAGTGTAGGATATGGACGAAACCTGGAGACGGTTTTCGCTATAGGAGCAGCATCGTGAAGACCCGGTCGACGGTGATGCTGCGGAGGGTGCTCATGGGAAAAATCAAAGGAACGTCAAAAGCAGTCAAATGAAAGCAATAAGCAATCGTGATTGCTCAAAAAAAATCTTACTAATTCTGACAGCAAGCTTTAAAAAGGCTTCTTTCTGGCTTTAACAGAGGCAAATGTGTCGATTAAATAATCGAAATCTATGTTTGATGTCACAGAATTTTCAATGGTCAATAAGGAAAACACCTGTATATAAATTATCCTGAGAAATGCAGCTTCTCAAATGATTTTTGATTCTTTTCAAAATTGAAAAGGAACGTTCACTGGAACAGCTGCTGATAGGCAAGGTAAGAAGAAGCTGAAGGGGTGACTCCACATTCGGAAATGTATGTGTAATGTGTAGTAATCTTATCCTTTTAAAACATTCTCCAGGAGAAGGGTTACGTTTGCAAAAATTTGAAAATGTGTTAATTCTTCTGGAAAATGTTCATCTATGTCATCTGAGTAATTTTTTTTCAATTCCAGACGTAAGGAACAACGACCTCTTTACGCGAATTTTTTTTAACTTTATGAGTTTTTGAGCTGATTTTTAAAAAATTTTGAGCCCCTTCTCACTTAAAGTTGAGAAAAAGTAAAATAAGCTTTTTTTTTTTTTTTTTTTTTTTTAAAAGGAAGTAAGTAAATGAATTTAGGCTAGGCCATTTTGGTGCCCCTAAATTTGTGGTGCCCAGGTCCGCGGACCCGCCGGACCGTGCGTTAATCAGGCCCTGCATTTTGGTTGGAAAAAAAAAAAACTATTTTGTAACAAAATGTCGGTGTAGTATAGCATTCCATGTGACAAGGGGTACAGTGAAGAGTTGCATTTTGTGACAACGAGTTGAAAAAAAGTGGACATTTATGGACAGTCCTTTGGAACAAATAAAAAAAGTTCAAAAAACTGCATCTCTAACACATAGTTTTTGAGAAAAATGCGAGAGAAAAATATGACGTCATATCTGGCGTTTGAAGGGAAAAAAGCGATTACCGCATGCATGCCTCGATATAAGCTATGGATATTTCGTATATCAGCCTTGCAAATTCGCCGAATATGACGTAGCGCTTTCCTCTTGCATTTTTCTCAAAATCTGTGGGGCGTAGAGATACAGTAGGGGAATGTGGGGCAAAGTTAAATAGCGTGGCAAAGTGTAATGGTGAAATTTTTACTCCACTTTTAGCGCCACTTACCTAGTAATATTTTACCTATGTAGTAATATGTGTAGTCTAATCCAGTCAAGAAAAAATTACCTCCGAAGATCAAAGCTTAATAATACAAGCAAATTTCAAAAATTGGCACTCTTATTGTAATATTTTGTTGTTAAGTCGATTATTATATTTATATTTTCAGATGATGAAGTTCTTGCTATTATAACATTTTAAATATTAATTTGGGACCTTCTAATTTTAACTATCATTTGACCAAATTTGGAGTTCTGTTCAAAAAAATCATCATCATTCCGCGAAATTTTTATCTCTATTCTTTAAAATTAACATCATTCGCCAAAATTTGGAATTTCATTCGGCAAATTGAGAATTCCGTTCTCCCAAAAATTTAAGTTCGGGACCCTCCTGATAGGGAGTTTATGAAAACGACACATGAATGCAAAAGACATATAATCGAGAGACGTAGTCGAACTCGCTTATAGCGAACCCTGATTTAACGACAACCCGTATTTAGCAGAGAAATACTCGTTTGGTACAATGTTAAGTCTATGGGAGCACAACTCGCTTTACATATAATCGAGAGAAGTAGTCGAACTCGCTTATAGCGAACCCTGATTTAACGACAACCCAAGAAATACTCGTTTGGTACAATGTTAAGTCTATGGGAGCACAACTCGCTTTACATATAATCGAGAGACGTTGTCGAACTCGCTTATAGCGAACCCTGATTTAACGACAACCCGTATTTAGCGAAGAAATACTCGTTTGGTACAATGTTAAGTCTATGGGAGCACAACTCGCTTTACATATAATCGAGAGAAGTAGTCGAACTCGCTTATAGCGAACCCTGATTTAACGACAACCCAAGAAATACTCGTTTGGTACAATGTTAAGTCTATGGGAGCACAACTCGCTTTACATATAATCGAGAGAAGTAGTCGAACTCGCTTATAGCGAACCCTGATTTAACGACAACCCGTATTTAGCGAAGAAATACTCGTTTGGTACAATGTTAAGTCTATGGGAGCACAATTCGCTTTACATATAATCGAGAGAAGTAGTCGAACTCGCTTATAGCGAACCCTGATTTAACGACAACCCAAGAAATACTCGTTTGGTACAATGTTAAGTCTATGGGAGCACAACTCGCTTTACATATAATCGAGAGAAGTAGTCGAACTCGCTTATAGCGAACCCTGATTTAACGACAACCCGTATTTAGCGAATAAATACTCGTTTGGTACAATGTTAAGTCTATGGGAGCACAACTCGCTTTACATATAATCGAGAGAAGTAGTCGAACTCGCTTATAGCGAACCCTGATTTAACGACAACCCGTATTTAGCGAAGAAATACTCGTTTGGTACAATGTTAAGTCTATGGGAGCACAACTCGCTTTAAAGCGAGAAATATATTTTTGAGATTCATAAAATTTCTATTGACTTCCAGCTCAGCTTATCCTTTTTTGGTAAATTTTCCTTGACGTTCCAAAGTCAACCAAAGTTAGTGATCTTTACTAATAATAAAGCTCAATGTCTGGATGTCTAGATGTCCGGATGTCTGTGACGCGCATAGTGCCTAGACCGTTCGGCCGATTTTCATGAAATTTGGCACAAAGTTAGTTTGAAGCATGGGGGTGTGCACCTCGAAGCGATTTTTCGAAAATTCCATGTTGTTCTTTTTCTGTTCCAATTTTAAGAACAAATCTATGATATATTACGAAATTATCATAACGTGGAACCGTAACATGGGCACAAGCCAATTGGCGAGATACGAAATTATCATAACGTGGAACTAATGTCTGGATGTCTAGATGTCCGGATGTCTGTGACGCGCATAGCGCCTAGACCGTTCGGCCGATTTTCATGAAATTTGGCACAAAGTTAGTTTGTAGCATGGGGGTGTGCACCTCGAAGCGATTTTTCGAAAATTCCATGTTGTTCTTTTTTTGTTCCAATTTTAAGAACAAAACTATGATCAATTACGAAATTATCATAACGTGGAACCGTAACATGGGCCCAAGCCAGTTGGCGAGATACGAAATTATCATAACGTGGAACCTTAACATGGGCACAAGCCAATTGGCGAGGTACGAAATTATCATAACGTGGAACTGTAACGTGGGTACAAGCCAATTGGCGAGAAAATTCACCATACATTATTTGTAAATATACAGGCTAACCAAAAGACCTTTTAATTTTTCTATTACGGGCAAAGCCGTGCGGGTGCCACTAGTAAACCATAAATCCTGAGAACAAGCGATGACAGCACTTTTCTTTATTTGCTGAGTAAAGAAACATTTAAAACTTTTATGTGCATATGTGTTTTCCTCAAAAATAATGACATAAGAAAGAGACATTCAGGCAGTTCAAAGCAAAGAAACCAAATTATTTGCTGTTGTACAGTGATTAAAAAGACAACTCTTAGACAACTGAAGACAACTCCCCCACTTCTCCCCCGAATGGTAACAAGACCTTCTCGGTTTTGGAGGGAGTGACTTTCCAACGTCATCCAGGGGTAGAAGTGACTGACTTGTCACATATAGGACATTTTCCACAAAAAATATAGGACAAATATAGGACACATTATATGAATATTTTTGCTATGAAAAAAGAAATAATACATATCATATATTATTCAGTTATTCTTATCAATGATTTTGTTTAAAAAAAACTTCAAACAAAATACCTTACATCTATAATGACTTTCCTGTAGTTGAAAGAATAATTTTTGAAAAAAGTGTACTTTACAGACTAAATAACTAACCAAAATTTGAACAAAGATAACTTTTATTTTTTTTTCCTCCCTCATGACCCAAGTACTAATTCCACTGCTCCTAGATTTTATATTATGAAGAATTAATGTCCTCCTGGTTCAACAACTCCACACGAAATGTTGTTAAGCGATGCGATTTCGCCATTATAATTCCACTTGTTACAACAAACTACGTTTTAACATCATAAGGAACTAACCATTCCACGATCCCAAAATTCCACAAAAAGAAAAGATTGCAAAAAGAAAATTAGAACATTCCGATCAGAAAATGTACCGAACACAAAAATATACCAACGAAAACGAAAACCATGATGGAAAACAAAACAAACGGCTGTTGCCCCCCCCCCCCCCAAATGCAAAATTCTAAAACCAACTATACCATACTATACTAAAACCAGCACTAGTTCTCGAAACTCCACCCACTATAGAGTGACGTCACATTGCTGTAGCTAATGAGAAAAGATGCCTGTTGCAGAATTTAGTCATTTGTGTTTTTTAATTTGAAATTCGTTTGCGCACGTACTTTCAGCGAAAAATTCGATGTCAGAAAGTTTATTTACAGTTCTTTTTAAAAGATATATATGGTATAAAACGGGAATATAGGAAATATAGGACATTTTTGGAAAATATAGGAAATATAGGACGATTTTGATGCTTTTTTTGAAACTATAGGAAATATAAGATATATAGGACTACTTCGACCCCTGGTCATCCAACCAAGAAATCCGGAACAACAGCTGACTTGATTGAAATTTCGACAAAATGCAGTAACAAAATCAACATTTTATGTACATGATTAAGGTTGATTTGAAGCAATTGCAATTTTGATTGCAATTTGAAGAAAAACATATAAAAGATTTTTTTAAGTACAATTTTGAAGCGAAAATGATGTTACTTTCAAAAACATAAATGATGAGGAGAATTGATTACAAAATGATTAAAAGTTATTTAACATTTTAGAAACATCATATTTTTCAAATACAGTCTTGATTAAGTATGAGAATGATTAAAAATTTAAAAAACTAAAAAAACACGCTTTCGTAGCAAAATGAACTAAAAAGTGAAAAATAATCTTTGGATGATAGTAGTTGATCAATCACTTAATTTTAATATAATACAAAAAAGCGTGTGGTGCTGTCTATTTACATTTTTGCTTGGACAACAAATGGAAGAAATTCAAGACAACTGATAAGAAGCCCGACACGCTTTTTTGTATTACATTAAAATGAAGTGATTGGTCAACTACTATCATCCAAAGATTATTTTTCACTTTTTAGTTCATTTTGCTACGAAAGCGTGTTTTTTTTAGTTTTTTAAGTTTTTTAAACTATTATTTTATTTTTCCGTTTTTTAGTCTTATGTTAGAGAATTATCAGGCAATGTTTTTTTTTGTGCGGTATATGAAAATTTGAATCAGATTGGGACTTAATTCACGAAATTATTTATAAAACGAGTGCGAGGTAATATCTTAAACTTAAGACAAGGACACCCCGATGGGAAACTACTGTGAGTCATCGATGTATGTTTGCAGAAATCATATTTATATTACTTTGAAAATTTGAGATGCATTTGAATAAAAGTTTTGTTCAACAATGGTCTGATCAGCAATGAATTTCCAATGGAAGGCTCACCTAAATTTCGGCATGAAATTAGTTAAAAACAATTATATTTCATGTTCTAATTACCTTGGAACATTGGAACAAATTTTGTCTGGTGCAGAAAAATTAAGGGTTTTTGTAGATATTTTTAGATAATTTTTGCGAGCATTTTTTAATGTATTTTTTAAAATTTTTCCCTTTTCACATTGTTGGATTTATGCCAAAATATTGATTAAAATTGGAGGAGACTAACAGTTAAAAGAGTTAATTAACTAATTTGATTATAGAATATTGCATTGTCATCGGGTCTGAGGTCGCGTGCCAAATTTCAAAAGAATCCGATCGCAGGAAGTGGGCGAAATTTGAGCTGCAAGATTCCGTTACAAGATACATACATACATACATACAGGTGAAGCTAATAAAAGCGTGTTAATATACACGAAAATTATATGATTAAAATTCTATTTATGATTAAAAAAAAGAAAAAACTATGATGAATTTTTACGATTTTTTTTTTCACAAATTCGCTTTTTACAAGCTCTAGGTTATAGCGAGCAAATATCGCGGTGACTTGGCACTCGCTTATGAGCGAATTCGACTGTATTATTAATACTGCATACACTTGCCCCCCAAGTCTATCTAAGTTTACGTGCTCATACAGGCAGCGAAAATCAGAATCAAACTCATCCGCGCGCATCCTCATCTGCGCATCACAAAGTCTGCCGGAGAGGAAAATCCCTACGCGAGGAGTCCGGGAAAAAAATAGAACCGGAAGAAAAGATCCTGCAGCGCGGGTGGGGGGGGGGGGGGCTCTCGAACACGTGGGGCTGCGGGGCGCAGGCGCAGAGAGCCGAATCTTTTCCCAGACGCAAACGATCGAAGGCACTTTCGGGATGCGTTCCCTTCCTCCCATTCGCAGGGTGGTCGGAGCAATATCGTGTGCGGCCATATTTACGGAAGACCTCTCTCTCTCTCTTCACGTGCAACATATGGTCGGCGTAGGGAGACATTTTTCCTTCTTTTTGTAAAGGGGGGGGGCATTAATTTTTAGGTCCACACACACATAGCTGGAAACTATATACAAGGTGTGTATACAGGCAAACGAAAATTTATAACGAAACCAAAAACGACAATTTATAACAAAAAAACTATTTTAGATTTACACATACAGCATATTTAATCCGAATTCTCGTAATCCGAAAGTCCTTTAATTCGAAAGTCGTCAAAAAAGACCATAACTGATCGTTTTGAAAGAAATTTGATACTTAGACAAAATATATGTACAGTCGGACCCATATATCGAAGTAGCAAATTGCCGGAAAAAAATTCGGTATATAGAAAGTTCGATATATAAAAACGATCTTATTTTATCCTAAAAATCTCCTAAAACATTAAAATTAAAGCTAATTTTCGTGCATGAAACCTAATTTCTAATTTATACGAGTATCGGATTAAATGAAAGTTCATAATTTAAAAAAAAAAAAAAAAAACAGAAATTACATTTTTGCGCCTTCATACATCTTCATTCTTCGGCAATTCAACTTGATCCGCAACATTAGGGGATTTTCGTTTTGACAAATCGGGAGAAAAGTAAAAAATTAATCTATTTAACTTGAATGATTTTTACTGCAGCTAAAACGACGAGGAACGATAATCAACAGACAAAAGGGATGACTTGAAACTGATTTTACAATGTTACTGGTTACAACTAAGATATTTGAAATAAACTTGAGGGAATTTAAGAATTCCAGAACGAAACAACGACCAATCTACACACCCCTCAACCCCAGATTCCTTATGAGTTTCGTAGCAACCTTTAGTGAACATCATTTTCTCCCCTAACCTTTATTTTTCATGAGACAAACAGTCTAAAGAGGGAAAATAAAATCTACGAATGTCTCGAAAAAAAAATTCGATATATAGAAATTTTTTCGATGTATAGAAACAATTTTTCTATGTAATGAACATAGAAATTGGCTGGGATTTCGATATATAGAAAATTTCGATATGTGGAAGTTCGATATATGGAGGTTCGACTGTATATATATCATTTGAACTTTGACGTCGTTTTTTTTCCCATTGCCGCCAGATGCTTGACCGCCAAAGACTATCTATGAATGCTTTGCGGCTTTATCGATGCATAAAATACGATTATTGTTTGAAATTTGCCAACTGAAAGTCTCAACTATCGAAATAGATCCCGCCACACACACAAAAAAAATCCAGCATTCATTTGAATTTTGTCATCTTGAACTAAAATTATGTCTTTCGCAATCACGAATTGCGGTAGGATCCCATTTGTTGGATTCCTTATTTCTACAAATGGAATGGAATGGAAATGACCAAAGAAGAAAAATTCTAGTCTTTAAAGGGAGTCAGTACCCCCTATACCATCAATGTTAATTTGCACAGGTTCATGTACCTTTTTCTGAAAATCTATTAAAGATACAATAATGAAATTTTTTTCTGTGCCTTAAGTCGACTCTTTTCTCCATACTGAAGCAAAATTTTACAGAAAGGAAGCTTAGTTTTTATTTAAAAAATTCTAATGCGTAAGTCACTCAAAAAATGCCATTTTGCAACACGAAATCAGCTCTATAAAAAAATATTTTTGAAATTTGAGAAAAATTTTACTTCAGGATATGCAACTAGTTATATGGAATAAGTGATAAAAATTTCAAAGCCTAACACAATTCAGTTTCTGAGAAAAAGGAACATTTAATTTAAAAAATACCGTTTCGAGATATTGCAATTTAAAGGGGAAAATCATACATCATCAAAATAGGTTTTACATTTTTTAAAGCATATTTTAACTTACTTCTAATATGAGCACGTTCAAGATGTTTGTATCATTAAAAAGGTATTGAAATGGAGTTTCAAAATATATAAAAATAAAAAAATCGAATTTTTGAAAGTATTTAGGGTACTGACTCCCCTTAAGTCCTTCGAAAGTGATTAAATCTTAAAGTAAATTAATTCTCTATTTGGCATTTTTTGTTACTACGTTTATTATTTATGCTCAAAATTCTAAAACAGAACGTAAAGCTAACTGCGTTATTAAAAACACAATGAAAACTAATATTTACTGTATCATGGCCTATCAAATTTACATCGAATTTTCATAACTTGTATATTAATTTTTGAACCAATTTATTATCCGGAGTTCTTGATTTACCGATGGTAGTCTGGCTTCGATCACTTCGGTTATTTGCTGTTCCACTGTATATTTAGATAGATATAAATGTATTATTACATTAAACTATATATTTACTTATTTATACTATGTATTTATTCATTAAATTACTTACGCATTAATTTATTAATTAACTAAATGCTTCGCCCGACCTTCCCTGTCTACCTCGAAAAGAAAAGTTATGTCAAATTGCGCATGTTAAATAATCCAGCTCAAAGAACAGAAAAAAAAAAAATTACAATTTCCTGTCAGAGTAATGACAACAGTCTCTAAAAATCGCTACATAAATTCGGACATTAGTCCTAAAAAATGCCCATTCGAATCAGAAAACTTCGTAAGTAAAATTAAGATTCCTCTAAATATCCCAATACCCGAATAACTAGTATGTTGTGGCCATCACGAAACTTCCTTCTATATTTTTCTTTTTTTTTTTTCTGATCCCTCCCCATGCTTGACGAGGAAGCAATATTCCCAACAAAAACGAAATTACACATGCAAAGACTTGACGACTATCCCAATGTCTGAATTATTGCAAAAGCAAAGCAAAGAGCGAAAATTGAAAGTTATTTTAAAAGCCTTGCTTAAATCAATTACAAATATTTTATTTGTTAGCAAACATAAGATGGCAACAGTTAAAAATTTTAAATCATTGAGATAATATTTCCGATCATTTCCATACAATTAAAATCACGAGAAATACGCAGACGACAATCTATTACGATTTATCTTTCTTATTGTTGCATTAATAAAAATATTTTTATTCGCAAAAAAAAAAAAATCAACACCTCTTGGAGAGATCGGCGTCAAAATTGAACCAAAGCCTGTTTACATATGGATTCACATATATTCCAAATTTCAACCAGAACGTAGCATTACTTCTTGAGATAGGGCACTCAAAATGGAAAAAAAGAACGGGTGATTGCGCTACCCCCTTTTTAGCTGTTGACACAAAAATAAAATCAGTTCTTATACCCACTAAGGGCTACTTGCCGATAAATTTTTCTTTCATTCCGTTCATTATTTCTTGAGATACAGCAGTCACAATTGACGACAAAAAACGTTCTATAGCTCCACCCCCGTTTGAGTTATTGACACCAAAATTGAATCAGAACCTGTTCCTATTAATACCAACATATGGACCAAATTTTGTTTGATTCCGCCAGTTACTTCCTGAGGAATAGCAAGCACGCCTCACTCGAAAAACGTCCTATTGCTCCACCCCCCTTGGAGGAATTCGCGCCAAAAACTAATGGGCACAAGTTCACATAGGGGCACATATGTGTACTAAATTTCGTTCGATTTCATTCGGTAGTTTTTGTTGTAGAGCGGCCACAAAAAACTTGTCACACACAGACGTGACACACATACACACACACACACACACACACACATACACACACACATACACACACACACACACAGACAGACAGACATTTTCCAAAAATAGTCGAAATGGACTCAGCACACCTCAAAACGTTCGAATCCGTCAAAATTCGAAATTCGAAAATTTGCACGAATCCAATACTCTCTTCTATATATTAGATATAGAAGAAAGTAAAAAGGGAGAACATTCGCTAAAAGGGTCATTACAATAAAGGAAACAGTCCCACAATAGTGGCAGCAGATCCTTCAAATCCTCAATGAAATTAGGAAAAAAGTAAAATAATCAATTATCCAACGTTTTAAAGTACAAAACTGCAAATTACTGCAGACAAAGATTTTCCCGGATGACTTTTCATCCAGAGGTTTATACTTCCTTTTACAAACGAGCTGTTGTGTGCATCACATGATTTCCTTTTACTCCAATTTAATGTCATTTTCTCATTATTGGCAGTTTTAATGTGATTCAATAGTTTACTCTCTAAATGTCACCATGAGTGGCCAAATTGAAACCAGAGTTAAAAAAAAAAAAAAAAAAATCGCCAAATTTGTCACCAAGTTATCGACAAAACTTGGCGACCAAAAGACTGGCGATATATCGCCAAATGTGCGCCAAGTTATAACACCACTTGAGTTTACATCGAAATTAACAATGATTTCCCCCCAAAAAGGGGCAAAAGACCCCCTTTGGAGCATCCGAATGCAACCAAAAAGGAAGGTGCACAACTAGACCTCACTAGGAGTCTAAGTACCACATTTCAACTTTCCAGGACATACCGTTTTTGAGTTATGCGACATACGTACACACATACGCACATACATACGTACATACAGACGTCACGAGAAAACTCGTTGTAATTAACTCGGGGATCGTCAAAATGGATATTTCGGGTGTCTGTACGTTCCTAGGCATATATCCACGTGTGGTCGGGTCGAAAAATAAACTCAACTATCATTCGGGGGTGAGCGAAATGGAAAAGAAGGCCGATTTTTGAGTGAAACTTTTTTCGCGAATACAATACTTCTTTTTTTTTGTAAAAGGAAGTAAAAAGGTGTTCCTTGTAACACGTGTCTGCAGTAATTTGCAATTTTGTGCTTCAAAACGTTGGATACTTGATCATTTTCATTTTCAGCACAAAAGTATTTATTCGTTGCTAGTGGCACCCGCACGGCTTCGCCCGTAATAGAAAAATTAAAGGTCTTTTGGTTCGCCTGTACATTTACAAATAATGTATGGTGAATTTTCTCGCCAATTGGCTTGTACCGACGTTACAGTTCCACGTTATGATAATTTCGTAATTTATGATAGTTTTTTTCTTAAAATTGGAATAGAAAAAGAACAAAATCTAATTTTCGAAATATCGCTTCGAGGTGCACACCCTCATGCTACAAACTAACTTTGTGCCAAATTTCATGAAAATCGGCAGAACGGTCTAGGCGCTATGCGCGTCACAGAGATCCTGACAAACATCCTACAGACATCCAGACATCCTCCGGACAGAGAGACTTTCAGCTTTATTATTAGTAAAGATTATAGCAGAAGAATGTTTAAAAATCCTCAGTAGAATCTCGTCATCAGCTCCTCAAAATCCTTACTTGAGTGGGCACAACAGTCTATAAATCCCCAACAAAGTAAGGCCAACAGTTCCTAAAAATTCCCATTAAAAGGGAACACTAGTTCCACAAACTCTCAATAAGAAAAAAAGAAAAGATTTCCTAAAGTTTTCTGTTCGGATAAGGACGCAACTTTATAAAAATTCCTGTCAGAAAGAGAGTTAGTTTTCAAATAACTTCAACAGTCCTTCTACAAATATCTATTTAGATAAGAAAAATAGTCCTCCCTCCTCTCCCTTCGGAATGAGGAAAAGTTTTAACATTTTCAAAATTCTTTTTTTAAGCGTGATCAGAATTGTAACAAAGGCTTCAAAATATTCCCTTTTGAATAGGCTCTCCAAAAGTCCTCATTGAAATATAAACGTCTGTCCGTCAAAATCCACAGAACCATCAACCATTCTGAAATAACGTTAACGCCAAATCTAAAAGCCAAATTAGACGAAACGTAACAGTAAAAGTCTGTATTAATACAGCTGCCATCCTTGATTTTCTTCTGATAAATAAATAAATAAATAAAAATAAAATAAACAAAAATAAATAATAATCTTTACTAATAATAAAGCTGAATGTCTCTCTGTCCGGAGGATGTCTGGATGTCTGGATGTCTGTAGGATATCTGTAGGATGTCTGTAGGATGTCTGTGACGCGCATAGCGCCTAGACCGTTCGGCCGATTTTCATGAAATTTGGCACGAAGTTAGTATGTAGCATGGGGGTGTGCACCTCGAAGCGATTTTTCGAAAATTCGATGTGGTTCTTTTTTTATTCCAATTTTAAGAAAAAAAAACTATCATAAATTACGAAATTATCCTAACGTGGAACCGTAACATGGGCACAAGCCAATTGGCGAGATACGAAATTATCATAACGTGGAACTGTAACGTCGGTACAAGCCAATTGGCGAGAAAATTCACCATACATTATTTGTAAATATACAAGCGAACCAAAAGACCTTTAATTTTTCTATTACGGGCGAAGCCGTGCGGGTGCCACTAGTAATAAATAAAATAAATAAAATTGAATTTTGACATCTGGGGCAATTCAAATTATGTTTTTCGCAATCACAAGTATGTGTATGTAGGCGTGTGTGTTTGTGTCTGTGTGCAGGCAAGAGTGTTGTGGGTATGTGTGTGTGTGTGTAGGCGTGGGATGTGTGTGTAGGTGTGTGGATGTATGCGTGTGTGTGTAGGTGTGTGGATGTATGCGTGTGTGTGTAGGCGTGGGAAGTGTGTGTATGAGTGTAGGTGTGTGTATGTATGAGCGTGTGAGTGTAGGTGCGTGTATATATGCGTGTATATAGACGCAACTTGGACACTGTTTTCGCTGGAGGAGCAGCATCGGGGGGGGGGGGGGTTGA
Organism: Uloborus diversus; assembly: GCF_026930045.1. Classification (NCBI taxonomy): domain Eukaryota; kingdom Metazoa; phylum Arthropoda; class Arachnida; order Araneae; family Uloboridae; genus Uloborus; species Uloborus diversus. The sequence continues at coordinate 3,840,250 of NC_072737.1, read as the reverse complement.
CGGTGGTGCTGCAGAGGGAGGCGGGGGGAAAATAAAATTACAGGAACATCAAAACCGTCAAATGAGAACAATAAGTTATGTGATTGCTCAAAAAAAAAAAGTTAAAAAATGATCAAAGAGGACGGGGGGGGGGGGGGGGGGATCAAATTTATTCATTACAGGAAAAGCCTCAAAGCAATAGCAACAATTTTATTTTTTCACAGTCTAGCAAAAAATGGCAACAGATATTTCTTCTCAATCATTTATTTACGCTAATTAAAACTGAGCTCACGGTAGACGATAAATTTCCAATTTAAATTTGATTTTCCATTACTTAAAATTACGTTTACTTTTCTTCTGCTAATTTTCGGGCCATTCAAGTTTTATAACCGAAGGAGGAAAATCTCCTACGTGGGAATTTCACGGGCTTTCGAATGAAACTAAAATCGCAAAGATACGATAACTATTTCGAGTAGAATCATTTTTGGCTTCTAAAATTTATATTCGAAAGGTTCGATTTTTCTGAATGAAAGGAACCTATGTTCACGCCAGCATCCCTGACAAAGTGTACGTAAAATTTCAGACGGTCGGTTGAATAGTTATGGCGCGTAAAGGTAATAGATTCCTTTGTATTCCTTCAGTTGCTAATTCACTTATGTTATCATTCATTGACTTGTTTTGTTATTCATTGACTCATTTTATTATTTATTCACTCATTTACTTTTTTCTCATGTATTAACTAATAATTATTTATTCGTCCATTATGACATTATTTATGGGTTTATTCATTCATGCATTTATTTACTCATTAATTTTATCAAAAAGATTTTTGATAACCAAATAGAAAATATTTCATTCGAAAATTGTTTTACTTTTGACTTTGCCCCATGGAGTAAACGAAAAAAGGTGAAAATTGTCCCGGTTTTTTTTTAACATACAAATATGCTAACAAATATGAAAAATAATTTTTGAATGCAAGTTTTATTATGAACTAGTGGCACCCGCACGGCTTCGCCCGTAATAAAAAAATTAAAGGTCTTTTGGTTCGCTTGTATATTTACAAATAATGTATGGTGAATTTTCTCGCCAATTGGCTTGTACCGACGTTACAGTTCCACGTTATGATAATTTCGTATCTCGCCCATTGGCTTGTGCCCATGTTACGGTTCCACGTAGGATAATTTCGTAATTTATGATAGTTTTTTTCTTAAAATTGGAATAAAAAAAGAACCACATCAATTTTCGAAAAATCGCTTCGAGGTGCACACCCCCATGCTACATACTAACTTTGTGCCAAACTTCATGAAAATCGGCCGAACGGTCTAGGCGCTATGTGCGTCACAGACATCCAGACATCCTACAGACATCCAGACATCCTCCGGACAGAGAGACTTTCTGCTTTATCTTCTTTACTAATAATAAAGCAGAAAGTCTCTCTGTCCGGAGGATGTCTGGATGTCTGTAGGATGTTTGTAGGAAGTCTGGATGTCTGTGACGCGCATAGCGCCTAAACCGTGCGGCCGATTTTCATGAAATTTGGCACAAAGTATGTAGCATGGGGGTGTGCACCTCGAAGCGATTTTTCGAAAATTCGATGGGGTTCTTTTTTTATTCCAATTTTAAGAAAAAAAGTATCATAAATTACGAAATTATTATAACGTGGAACCGTAACATGGGCACAAGCCAATTGGCGAGATACGAAATTATCATAACGTGGAACTGTAAGAGTACTAGCCAATTGGCGAGAAAATTCACCATACATTATTTGTAAATATACAAGCGAACCAAAAGACCTTTAATTTTTCTATTACGGGCGAAGCCGTGCGGGTGCCACTAGTTACTAATAATAAAGCTGAAAGTCTCTCTGTCCGGAGGATGTCTGTAGGATGTCTGGATGTCTGTGACGCGCATAGCGCCTAAACCGTTCGGCCGATTTTCATGAAATTTGGCACAAAGTTAGTATGTAGCATGGGGGTGTGCACCTCGAAGCGATTTTTCAAAAATTCGATGTGGTTCTTTTTTATTCCAATTTTAAGAAAAAAAATATTATAAATTACGAAATTATAATAACGTGGAACCGTAACATGGGCACAAGCCAATTGGCGAGATACGAAATTATCATAACGTGGAACTGTAACGTCGGTACAAGCCAATTGGCGAGAAAATTCACCATAAATTATTTGTAAATATACAAGCGAACCAAAAGACCTTTAATTTTTCTATTACGGGCGAAGCCGTGCGGGTGCCACTAGTTACTAATAATAAAGCTGAAAGTCTCTCTGTCCGGAGGATGTCTGGATGTCTGTAGGATGTGTGGATGTCTGTGACGCGCATAGCGCCTAGACCGTTCGGCCGATTTTCATGAAATTTGGCACAAAGTTAGTATGTAGCATAGGGGTGTGCACCTCGAAGCGATTTTTCGAAAATGCGATGTGGTTCTTTTTTTATTCCAATTTTAAGAAAAAAAACTATCATAAATTACGAAATTATCATAACGTGGAACCGTAACATGGGCACAAGCCAATGGGCGAGATACGAAAAAATCATAACGTGGAACTGTAACGTCGGTACAAGCCAATTGGCGAGAAAATTCACCATACATTATTTGTAAATATACAAGCGAACCAAAAGACCTTTAATTTTTCTATTACGGGCGAAGCCGTGCGGGTGCCACTAGTTAATAATAAAGCTGAAAGTCTCTCTGTCTGGATGTCCGGAGGATGTCTGGATGTCTGGATCTCTGTGACGCGCATAGCGCCTAGACCGTTCGGCCGATTTTCATGAAATATGGCACAAAGTTAGTTTGTAGGATGGAGGAGTGCACCTCGAAGCGATTTTTCGAAAATTCGATGTGGTTCTTTTTCTATTCCAATTTTAAGAACAAAATTATCATAAGATGGACGAGTAAATTACGAAATTATTATAACGGGGAACCGTAACATGGGCAGAAGCCAATTGGCGAGATACGAAATTATCATAACGTGGAACCGTAAAATAGGTACGAGCCAACTGGCGAGAAAATTCACCATACATTATTTGTAAATATACAGGCGAACCAAAAGACCTTTTCATTTTTCTATTACGGGCAAAGCCGTGCGGGTATCACTAGTAATTCATAATTCATTATTCATAGTCCATAATCCATTATTCAAGATTTTATTCACTACCGTGGAATTTTTTTTTTTTTTTTGTCTGGTGCAAAATTGGTTCAAGTACATGGCTGTTTCCTGAACCATGAAGACTTTCCCATAGTACAACAGTATGTGTCCCAAGATACAATTGGACGTTGTACGTTGGGACAGCTTGGAACTCTTACTTCAAAAATGGCTGGTAATATTTTATTTTCAAACTGTCTGAATTTTTAAAAATATATTCCATAGAAATATGTAAGGGTGTTTTAGTGTGACTTTTAGATTTTCAATTTGATTCAAATAATTGACGTTAAAAATTAAAAAATGAAAAGTGTCCCCTATGAACACTCTCACCTACTTAGGATAAGGTTCATATTGTCAGTATTTAGCCCTAAATAGTGACTCCCACTTATAGCAAAAACTGAATCTTTCCTAATGTTTGAGATATGTTTGAAATATAATTCAGGGGTTATCATTTTCATACACCACCATAAATTGCGACGGCCCTGCACGTATGCGTCCAGGGATATATATATATATATATATATATATATATATATATATATATATATATATATATATATATATATATATATATATATATATATATATATATATATATATATATATATATATTATTAAAAACGTATTAATAGGAAAAGATTAGAGTACCATAAACTAAAAGCCCAAACAGGGTTGCCACTCAATTTTGGAAAAAAAATTCCCTGTGTTTTCCCTGTATGAAAATAAAACATTACAAACGAGCGAGCACTGATTATTTGGAAAAGAACATTAATATCTTGATCATTTCACCACAGGGTAAAAAAACGAAACACAAATTTCTAAATAAATAAGGGAAAATAAATAAGAATTCATAATAACTGAAATAATAGCATGGTGGTTTAATATATTCAACTTTTTATTCAAAAAAAACCTTCTCTTAGCCATGGACCTAAAAGTGTATAAGTGACCCCAGAACATTGATTATTGACGACTCATTTCATACACTCTAAATTATCATGAAATTCAAGATTCTATTTTTATGATAAATATTTTAATATTTATTTTAAAAAAAAAACTTTCAAGCAAAATTACCATTTTTTATTTTACTTTATTTCTGAACTTTATTAATATTCTCATTATAATTATTACTATTTATTTAATTTTTGGTAGTTTATTTATTTGGGAATTGATTTTTGTAACTTTAATTTAAGAAGGAAAAAAAATTCCCTGTATTTTCCAGGTTTTTGAGGAAATTTTCGAAATTCCCTGGATTTTTCCCTGTTTTTTTTTGTTGATTTTTGAATTCCCTGTGTTTTCCCTGTTTCTTCAGGTTTCCCTGTGGCGTGGCAACCCTGCCAAAGCAGCCAAACAAATAAGCCATTATAGGAGACTGCTCTGCCTCAATGCTCTTGTGGCTTATCAGTAAACTTAAACCTCCCTTCATTTGTGATTTTCCAGTAATAAATGATCATATTGCTTTCATTTTGTAACCATTTTTTCATATCAATAGAGCCCTCACGTATGTAGAATTTCATTTCACTCTGACTTCTCCTTCTTGCTGTTACAATATCACTTTCAAGAGACTTGTCAACGCACTAACGCCACCTCACATGCTGTGGAGCAAGTTCCTTTGTTGGTGACGTCAGAGCGTTACCCGATCACAGATTTTAGTTCTTTTGTGTTTTACTTTTTTACCATTTCTGACGAAAAGTGTATTCGGAAGCTCCAGCGTTTACTCAGGTTTCTTTTGACCTGGACGTAAGAACATACGCTATACTAATGCCCTTACTATTTTATTTTATTTTATTTTATTTTTATTTTAAACCAATGATACCTTCCTACCTGCCATTTCTAGCTTAACCGGTGAAGGGTACCATGGTGGTTGAGGGGGAGGGAAAGAAACTGAAGGGAAAACTTGAAATACATATACATATCGCATATACGCACATACCTATACACATACATACATATATATATATATATATATATATATATATATATATATATATATATATATATATATATATATATATATATATATATATATATACATATATATACATACATATACATACATACACACATACACACACATACATACATATATATACACATATACATAAAAAAACATATATATAAGGGGGAAAAGGCTTGAAAAAGTTAATAGGTTCAAAGTGCTATATTGGGGCCAAGTAACTAGGAATTAATGAGAGAGAATACTGTTACATATATATCCTCGTATAAAATAAAAATATTAACAGAAAAGTAAATATATAAAAATATTTATAGTAAAAAGACTCTTGGTTAAAAGGTTGTATACATCCATAATGCCCTTACTAGGCAACTAATGTGAAATTTAGTTTAAAAAAAAATATATTACAAAACAAAACTGATACGAAATTTAAAAAAAACTCCGAGTTGCTAACCCCCAGATTCCGAAGTCATTATGTGCCAGGTTTCAAGGTCGAAAGGTCTCCTAGACATAGTGGAACCACACAGAAACAAACAAAATTTTTGCCGAATTTCCTTATAACGAGCGCAAAGGGTTCGCGATATTCGCTCGTTATAACCGGGTGTTTGTAAAAATCGAGTTCGTGAAAATAATTCTCTTTTAGTTTTTATCACTGTACAGTACCAAAAAAGTTAGATACTCTACTTTGAACTGTCTTAATGTCTCTTGTGTCATTGTTTTTGAAGAATAATACAATTTTACATATTTTACATTCTCTACTCCACGAATTAAAAACAGTGATGTCATCGCTTGTTCTCAGGATTTATGATTTATCACTAATTTTGGTTGACTTTGGAGTGTTAAAGAAAATTTACTAAAAAACAGGTAAGATAAGCTGGAAGTAAATAAAAAATTTTATGAAACACAAAAATATTGGTTTATTTAAGTTCGTTAAGCGCGTTCTTTAAAAGCGAGTTATGCTCTCATTGACTTAACATTGTACCAACCAAGTATTTCCAATCCGGGTTCTCGTCAAATCAGGACTCGTTACAAGTCACTTCGACTGTAAACACAAGCAAAGTGAAAATACGCTTGACTCACATTTTTGCTCATTTCAAATTTTAAACTAGCTGCGTCGCCCGGCTTTGCTCGGTCTGCCTCGAAAATAAAAGTTATGTCAAGTGACACGTGTTCAACACTCAGGCTTGAGCCAAAAAAAAAGGTCAGTGAAATTTTGCGGAAGATTGCGGAAAACCCCCCAAAAGTAAACATTTTAAATCCCCTGATTACAGGAAAAGCCTCAAAACAAAAACAAGAATTTTACCTGTGCATATTCGAGAAAAAAAAATGGCAACAGATCTTTCATCTCAATGATTTTCTTCACACTAGACGTTAAATCCCGGTTATCACAAATTTGCCATTTCAACTGCGCTTGCGCGCGGACTTAGCTTTTTCGGCTTTCTGTTTTAAGATTTCGGGTTGCTTGTTTATATTTCGGTTGAGATAGAGTCCCAACAAATTAATGAATGCAATTAGAATATTTTCACAGCGATTTCGGGATACATTATATGAAACTACGGATATGAATAACTGATAATCTTTATAAAGAAAAGAGAAAAATGACACTTCAATATTTATTGGTTTGGAAATATTTATTTAACGTAAACGTAAAACACGATATGTACTTCAAAAATAATTAGAACATGAGTACAGATATCCGTCTTTTGCGGATATTTTACGTTAGGCGTAAACAGCTCAGTTTTCTTCATTTGTATTTTGTATTAGAAGTGATGCTGCGATTCGAGTACGCTCTTCTGCGTTAAAAATTTGGCCCTGAAAAGGGCCTTTGTTTGATAGAAAAATCAGACTCCGAACCCATTAATAATTAAGACCCAAAACTCAATCTTTATCGAGGCGTAAAAACTAAATCAAAGAAAGCTTTGTAATTTCTCATTTTTATCTGTTTTCATCTCATATTTATTAACAAATTTAAAATGTTTTAAATTAATTTGAGCAAGAGTTTTGAAATCAGTTAAGTCCGTGCGCAAGCGCAGTAAAAATGGCAAATTTGTGATAACCGGGATTTAACGTCGAGTTTTCTTCACTGCTATACATTTTAATAAAAGTGTTGCTGCGGAAAGTTGAGATGATGCACTGAATAATAATTTGAATGGAGGAAAGCCTTCGAAAAATAGGGATTTTATGTCGAAATCTAAGTGTCATAATTAATTCGGAACTCCAGCGCTCGAATACGCTACCTTGCGGTGATTTACAAAACTGCAAATGAAACTAAAACATTGCCACGTTGCGTTCCACGTGTGTCTGTTGACGTAAACACAGGCAGTTTGTTCTGAGTATTTATTAACGCAATCGATGTGTCTTAGTTTGCTTTCAGCTACAGAAATTAATTCGTCCCTTAGTAGTATTCTCGAGCTTCTCAATATAATGTTAGTTTTCATTATTTCCTTAATAATTGGTGAAAGCGAAAATTCTGGATTAACAAACTTGGATAACGTTATACAAGGTAAAAATTTTTATTGTTTTGTATGAATTTGTAAGAATATGGGTTTTTTTTTAATCTTAAATTAATTAAACTTACCATATTTTACAGCAGCATTTAGTTTGAAGGGACAGTATGCAAAATATTTTCTTGAATATATTATCGTAGAACAAAATGAGTAACCGAGAAAGAATTTACTTTATTCCTTTTATTCTCAGCTGAAAGGTTTCGCCAAATTTGTTTAGGGTTATAGTTTTAGTATAGTGCGAGCAAAGTAGCCTTGGCGAGATTTCGCGTTTTTAGTTAAACCATTTTTAATTTTTATCATGAGTGGAATAAAATGGTAGTAAGATTACAGAATTCGATAAGTGAAAAGAAATAATGGTCAATCAACTGAAAAGAAAACTACCACCATATATCCGTGAGAATTTTGTTGATGATTTGCATAACATGACACAATTAAATCGTAACTCGGAAATTAGAAAAATCGAAACAGAAAATTTTTAAATTAACCGATTCGGGAATTCGAGAGAAATAATTCAGCTACAAATGGAAAACAATAAGCGCTAGCCAAGCAAGGCAAAAAAGTATCATCTTCTTTCAATAACAATTTATAATGTCATATTGAATTTTCTAGCATTAATTGTTATTCTTGTCAGGCCACAATTATTATTTAGTTTTATCAGGGATTGATAAATATCGAATTCAACATCGTGGAAATAGCTGCTTAGAACTACGAACTACGTAGTTTGCATTAATCTTTGACGTTTAGTAATGCTTCTTGAATTCTCATTTCTTTCTACGTGGGCCAGAATATCCACAAGACTTTGAAAATTAATTTAAAAAGAATAAAGCGAAAAAATCATACGTACGAACAAAAATCACAACACTTTTGGCATTTTCTTCGTTACCATGTGCGTTTGTTTTAGTTTTTAAGTCCGCCATTAGACAGTGACTTAAGTGCCCCCTATAGTTCGTTGGAGTTGCGAATAGTTTTTAATTGATATCTCCGCTAATTATTGTCGGAGGATGATGTTAAACAGCCAAACATGAAGGCGGGAAGATGACGAATCCATCGATACCTGGTTCGATGGTCAGTCGTTTGGGAGAAGAAGCTTGGACATACATAGATACATAGGTACATACGCTCAGTTTTTAATTATATAAGAGATTAAGAATATGCTTTTAGAGGCGATACAAGGGAATATGTGGGGTAATCTGAGGGCAATGTATGAGAAAGGAGATGGACATAGAGAGAGAAAAACTCACCGTATGGAGTGAGGCATGGTCACAGATGATGAGTCACTCATGGTGCCGTGGAAGAGGTCATTGAAGTGAACATTGTCTATGCACTGGAAGAGAGGAATTAACACATCATTATTGCAGACAATCTGCAGTAAATTCACACTATACTCTCGTACGATATTCCAGGGCTTCATGTTATTACATACATAATATATCCGTTACTGTAGAAGACCGAAATCGTAGAATGTCGACTTTCTCACCGGCGATTCAACCACTGTAAAAAAAAACTGTAAATTTTGAAGAAGTTATCCGTTTTTTTTACAGAAAAAAACTGTTCGTAATAAAATACAGGATTTCTCTGTTTTTTTTTTTTTAAATCTGGAACCGGTTATACTTTGTTTTTCTTCGAATCTTCGAAATTTCGCCCGCGTGTTTGGATTTTGGTTCTCGTGCTCGAGTTTTTGATCTTATATTTATTTAAAGCGAGTAAGTCTTAAATCATTTGCAACTTCCATTTCATTGCATCCTAATCAATATTTTATTATTATGTTTTTTTGTCATCTGTTACTGAGGCATATTCGGAAATTTACCTTTGTATACATGTATTTCGTAGTAGTATAGTAAATATTGAAATGTATTTATGAAAGTAGAGTTTCATTTTTTAATCTTCATAAAATAATAAATCAGCTTGAATAAATAATAAAAATACGGAAGATTTCTGTAAAATAAACGGAAGAAAACTGGCGCCCTGGCTGACAGTTTTTTTCCGTAAATTTTACGGATTTTTTTTACAGTGTAGAAATATTCGGTCTTTCGCTGAAGTCTTTGGTATGTGAATGTTATTGTTGACATTAGCCGGTGAAAGTCGTCATTCACATTTCAAAGATATCGGTGAAAAACGGAACATTTCCAGTGAATAACCACCGGTGATTCACTGGAAACAGGGGGGTCCCAAAAATTGAAATTCGATTTTTTTTTGTCGCGAACATTTCTTTTACTTCCTTTTACAAAAAAGGAAGTATTGTATTCGCAAAAAATTTTCACTCAAAAATCGGCCTTCATTTCCATTTTTCTCACCCCCGAATGAATGTTGAGTTTTTTTTCGATCCGACCACACGTGGATATATGCCTAGGAACGTACAGACAAGCGAAATATCCATTTTGACGACCCCCGAGTTAATTACAATGAGTTTTCTCGTGACGTCCGTATGTACGTATGTATGTGCGTATGTATCTCACATAACTCAAAAACACTATGTCCCAGAAAGTTGAAATTTGGTACGTAGATTCCTAGTGGAGTCTAGTTGTGCACCTTCCCTTTTGGTTGCATTCGGATGTTCCTAAAGGGGTCTTTTACCCCTTTTTGGGGGGGAAATCATTGTTAATTTCGATGTAAACTCAAGTTGCATTATAATTTGTTGGACACTTGGCGATATATCGCCAGTCTTTTGGTTGCCAAGTCTTGTCGCGAACTTGGTGACAAATTTAGCGGATTTTTTTTGAGCAATCACGATTGCTTATTGCTTTCATTTGACTGTTTTTGATGTCCTATCATTTTTCCCACGGCCACCCTCCAGAGCATCACCGTCGGCCGGGTGCTCACGATGCTGCACCTCTAGCGAAAACCGTCTCCAGGTTTCGTCAATATCCTACACTTACACGCATACATACACGCACCTACACACATATACATATATACACCTACACACATACACAAACACATACACACACGCACACTCACATACACACAACTACCCACACACTCATACCTGCACACAGACACAAACACACATGCCTACACACACACATACCCTCCACACACAAACACACACGCTTCATATACACACACACTCGTGATTACGAAAAACATAATTTGAATTCAAGATGACAAAATTCAAATTATTTTTTTTTTTTGAGCAATCACGATTGCTTATTGTTCTCATTTGACTGTTTTTGGCGTGCTATCATTTTATGTTCCCACCGCCACCCTCCGCAGCATCACTGTCGACCGGCTCCTCACGATGCTGCTCCTATAGCGAAAGCCGTCTCCAGGTTGCATCCATGTCCTACACACACGCGCATACATACACAACTACACACACACAAACACACACACACAAACACATACAAACACTTACACACACGCTTACATACAGACACCCACACATACACACACACAACTACTCACACATTCATGCATGCACACAGACACAAACACATATACCTACACACACATACACATACCCCCCACACACATTCATACACACACATACACATAACCCGTACACACACACACACGCCTACATACACACACTCGTGATTGCGAAAAACATAATTTGAATTCAAGATGTCAAAATTCAAATTAATTTTTTCATTTTCTTTTTTTCTTTTTTTTTTTTAAATCTGGTTTTAATTTGGCCACTGTTGGTGATATTTAGAGAGTAAACAATTGAATCACATTAAAATTGCCATTTATGGGGAAATGACATTAAATTGGAGTAAAAGGAAGTCATGTGATGCACACATCAGCTCGTTTTTTTTTTTTTTTTAATTTCTGATCAAAACAATGGTAAAAAAAAAATAATAATTTGAATTTCGACATCTTGAATTCAAATTATGTTTTTCGCAATCACGAGTGTGTGTGTGTGGGGAGGGGGATATGTGTGTTTGTGTCTGTGTGCAGGCATGAAAGTGTGGGTAGTTTTGTGTGTGTGTGTGTAGGTTTCTGTGTGTGTATATGTGTAAGTGTCTGTATGTATGTGTGTTTGTGTGTGTGTGTGTAGTTGTGTATGTATGCCCGTGTGTGTAGGACATAAATGCAATCTACGTTATTAAAAAAAAATTAATTTGAATTTTAACATCTTGAATTCAAATTATGTTTTTCGCAATCACGAGTGTGTGTATGTAGGCGTATGTGTTTGTGTGTGGGGGTATGTGTGTTTGTGTGTAGGGGGGTATGTGTATGTGTGTGTAGGCATGTGTGTTTGTGTCCGTGTGCTGGCATAAGTGTGTAGGTAGTTGTGTGTATGAATGTGTGTGGGTATGTGTATGTAGGCATATGTGTTTGTGTATGAGTTTAGGTGTATGTGTGTGTGTGTGTGTGTGCGTGCGTGTGTGTGTGTGTGCGTGCGTGTGTGTGTAGTTGTGTATGTATGCGCGTGTGTGTAGGACATGGATGCAACCTGGAGACGGCTTTCGCTAGAAGTGCAGCATCGTGAGGACCCGGTCGACGGTGATGCTGCGGAGGGTAGCG